>NW_017566989.1:133022-133395 GCF_001661235.1 Pichia membranifaciens NRRL Y-2026
CAGTCGATGGTGCACTGGATGAGCCAGATGGAACAGTCGATGGAACAGTTGATGGTGCATTGGATGAGCCAGATGGAACAGTCGATGGTGCACTGGATGAGCCAGATGGTACAGTCGATGGAACAGTTGATGGTGCACTGGATGAGCCAGATGGTACAGTCGATGGTGCACTGGATGAACCAGATGGTACAGTCGATGGTGCACTAGATGAACCAGATGGAACAGTCGATGGTGCACTAGATGAACCAGATGGAACAGTCGATGGTGCACTGGATGAGCCAGATGGTACAGTCGATGGTGCACTGGATGAGCCAGATGGTACAGTCGATGGTGCACTGGATGAGCCAGATGGTACAGTCGATGGTGCACTGGA
>NW_017566989.1:133495-133699 GCF_001661235.1 Pichia membranifaciens NRRL Y-2026
GGATGAACCAGATGGTACAGTCGATGGTGCACTGGATGAGCCAGATGGTACAGTCGATGGTGCACTAGATGAACCAGATGGAACACTCGATGGTGCACTAGATGAACCAGATGGAACAGTCGATGGAACAGTCGATGGTGCACTGGATGAGCCAGATGGTACAGTCGATGGTGCACTGGATGAGCCAGATGGTACAGTCGATGG
>NW_017566989.1:133799-134175 GCF_001661235.1 Pichia membranifaciens NRRL Y-2026
TAGATGAACCAGATGGAACAGTCGATGGTGCACTAGATGAGCCAGATGGAACAGTCGATGGTGCACTAGATGAGCCAGATGGTACAGTCGATGGTGCACTGGATGAGCCAGATGGAACAGTCGATGGAACAGTTGATGGTGCACTGGATGAGCCAGATGGAACAGTCGATGGTGCACTGGATGAACCAGATGGAACAGTCGATGGTGCACTGGATGAGCCAGATGGTACAGTCGATGGAACAGTCGATGGTGCACTGGATGAGCCAGATGGAACAGTCGAGGAAGACACAGTGGTGGAGCTTCCACAACTGTTGCCACTCCAGCATAGCTCAGGCAAATCGAATTCACCACCATTACCACAACCAAAGGTGTAGTC
>NW_017566989.1:134275-135077 GCF_001661235.1 Pichia membranifaciens NRRL Y-2026
AACCAGATGGAACAGTCGATGGTGCACTAGATGAACCAGATGGAACAGTCGATGGTGCACTGGATGAGCCAGATGGTACAGTCGATGGAACAGTCGATGGTGCACTGGATGAGCCAGATGGAACAGTCGAGGAAGACACAGTGGTGGAGCTTCCACAACTGTTGCCACTCCAGCATAGCTCAGGCAAATCGAATTCACCACCATTACCACAACCAAAGGTGTAATCAAAAGACTCTTGTTCACAACCATCAGAAAATTCGTACTTGATACGCATACCGTCTTCCATGCACTGTTGACCAGATGTGGCACCTTGTCTCGAGGTGAATGTGAACTGAGTGGTCCAAGAACAACCATTGATTGTCTTACCGCCATTTTCTTGTGCAGAGTAAACGACAACAGCTGAAGCACCACCATCAATCTTGATTTCTTCGGTGTCAGCAAATTCAGCGCAGTTGTGACCTTGGAAAACAATGGTACCTTCGTAAACACCATTGCCCAAATCCTTTACAGTTGGTCCAAAAGAAACAGAGGCTGATGGGTGTCCGTACTCACATGGAACCAAAGAACATGTGGTCACTTGAGTAGCAGAACAAGAAGCGGTAGTACTTGGTGGACCTGGTGGAGTGGTGGATGGCGTCATGGATGAGCCAGGCGGAGTGGTCGAAGACCCAGTGGTAGATGAGCCAGATGGAACAGTGGATGGCACGCTGGATGAACCAGATGGTGCAGTCGATGGTGCACTGGATGAACCAGATGGAACAGTCGATGGTGCACTGGATGAGCCAGATGGTACAGTCGATGG
>NW_017566989.1:135177-135660 GCF_001661235.1 Pichia membranifaciens NRRL Y-2026
AACCCTCACAACAGACTCCGCTCACACAGTTACCATATTGTGGAACACAAGAGCTGGCTGTCGTCGTGGGTGTCGTCGTTGATGAGCTAGTCGTTGATGAGCTCGTCTTGACTTAGTAGTTTTCGTGGTTGGGGTCGTTGATGTACTTGATTGAAGAGCTGGTCGAAGGTGGTGTTGTTCCCTGCACACATTGTGAGTAGTATGGGTTGGCAGAACTGCATGAGTAACCCTCACAACAGACTCCGCTCACACAGTTACCATATTGTGGAACACAAGAGCTGGCCGTAGTCGTTGGTGTCGCCGATGTTTTCGTGGTTGGGGTCGTTGATGTACTCGATGAAGAGGTGGTCGTAGGTGATGTTGTTCCCTGCACACATTGAGAGTAGTATGGGTTGGCAGAACTGCATGAGTAACCCTCACAACAGACTCCGCTCACACAGTTACCATATTGTGGAACACAATTGCTGGCGGTAGTCGTTGGTT
>NW_017566989.1:135760-135941 GCF_001661235.1 Pichia membranifaciens NRRL Y-2026
CAGTCGATGGTGCACTGGATGAGCCAGATGGTACAGTCGATGGAACAGTCGATGGTGCACTGGATGAGCCAGATGGAACAGTCGAGGAAGACACAGTGGTGGAGCTTCCACAACTGTTGCCACTCCAGCATAGCTCAGGCAAATCGAATTCACCACCATTACCACAACCAAAGGTGTAGTC
>NW_017566989.1:137271-240385 GCF_001661235.1 Pichia membranifaciens NRRL Y-2026
AGTAAGTTTTCGTGGTGGGGTCGTTGATGTACTCGATGAAGAAGTGTCGTAGTGATGTTGTTCCCTGCACACATTGAGAGTAGTATGGGTTGGCAGAACTGCATGAGTAACCCTCACAACAGACTCCGCTCACACAGTTACCATATTGTGGAACACAAGAGCTGGCCGTAGTCGTTGGTTGATTTGGAGTAGTTGTCGTGGTTGGTTTATTTGGAGATGTTGTAGTAGTTGGGGTGTTTGTGGGTGGGTTTCCACAATTCGCGCTCCAACACATTTCAGGCAAATCAAATTGACCTCCTGAGCCGCAACCGAAGGAGTAGTCAAAAGAGTTCTTACCATCAGCAAAGTCATACTGAATCTGCATACCGTCCTTCATACATTGTTGGCCAGAAGCATCCTGTCTCGAAGTGAATGTGAATTTTGCACTCCAAGAACAACCATTGATTGATTTACCTCCATTGGAAGGGTTGTTGTAAGAGTAGACAACCACTGTCGCAGCACCACCATCAATCTTGATTTCATTGGTGTTATCAAACTGAGAACAGTCTTTACCTTGAAAGTTCATTGTACCCTCATAAATACCATTTCCTAGATCAGTGACAGTGTTTCCCCAAGAAACGGAAGCTGCGGGGTAACCATGATTATATGGCGTGAGAGAACATGATGAAACTTGTGTAGGACAATAATTACGTTTTTCAAGTTCGTTACCGATGTCTGCATTTGAGATCCCTGCGTTGAAAATCAACGTAGCAATCAGTAGGCCGATTTTACCAACTCTCATCATGTAATGAGATATTAGGAAACCGCTTACTCTATGAGACTCACTTGCCAACAATAGCTGTCAATAAGGTAATTAAAATCTTGAGGGTAAACGAGTTAAATTGAAGAAAACGCATGGGTTTTATCCTTAACTTAAAATTTACACGGTTCCTGCTCATCCTGCTCATCCTGCTCTTGGCTAAAGTCGTGTCGGGTATTTTGGAGAAAAAAACAAACATCGGCTGTACATCAATCAACAGATAATAACGACGGTCAGGGCTAGAACATCTAATTCAAGGAGTTGTATACAAAAATACTCTGAGCTTTTGCATCGACATGCTGGCTGGTATTATCATCGCACAGTATATCAACCGAAAACAATGCCCATCTCTCCTGACGCGACAATAAACTGGCTGGGTATTCTTACCGAAGAAAATCGTTTTGGCGGTTTTCTATTCAAACTTTTACGCTGCTGTGCTTATGCATTGTGGATAAAACTTTCTTACATGCAGGTCGGCGAATGCAACGCACAAGTATGTAAGAAAAAACACTGCAATGCCGCAGCCCAAGCAGCTGCGGTCTTTTTTTTCGTATATGTGTGCGCGCGTTCTGCAGGAAAATATTCGTAAATTCAGCTGCATTTTTGCATGCACATGCTTGCCTTCCCAATACAGCGAAACCGATTGAGATACGTTCCTTTTGCATATTACTGTCAAGTCAATAGTATCCACAACATTTCGCATGGCTGACTGGTATTGGATGAACCTATCCCAGTAATAAAATGCCCTTTGGTACGGCTAGAAATCGAACAACTTGGATTTTAATAGTAATTGTGGTTGGCTGGAATTTTCGAAACCAACATCTGTGGTAGTCCAATACTACATCTAGAGTTATGAGCAGAAGAACTTGAAAAAATTAATCATTTTCAACACAATGGAAGAGAGTAGCACTTATCTTTGATCAGCACGCTTCAGTTAAAAGTAAGAAAGGAGATTATTAACTTGTTTCAAAAAATTCTGTCGAATTTAACAATTCTTTTTTGTCTCAATCAATCCTACGAAGTTGTCTACAGATGAAAAGCATCAGTCTGAAAGTGAAACGCGGTCATACCCTCATTTTCTCTTCTACGCTTAGTAAAATGTAATTGTATACGAAAAGATGCCATCAAAACAACAAAGTCCACCTCTTAACAATAGGAAAATGATTTGGCGTTGTAAAGAGAAGCATATGGGTGCATTCACGATGCCTGGAAATGCAAAACCTCGCTATTCATTCTTACTGCCGCCATTTTATTATGCTTCCTGACTTATGTTATTATTGTCGCCACAAAAGAATTATGCTGCTACCGTGTTTACCGCCTTTCATTGCTTCATAAATTATCACGAGCCAATAGCTGGTTTCAGATAGAACGAGCTGCTGTTATAGAATCCCTCCATTCCTTATACACATCAGGTTCCGCCCCACGCCACGAAGATTGTCGATTACAATGGAATGAGACGGTTTCATGCATGTTGGCATCTTTACCGTTAATGTGATGGTGCATAAACATATTCGCGCAGAGAAATCGAAAAAGGGGTACCTGCGATTCGCGTCATATCTTGCTGCAGTGATCGCTGCAGTGATCGCGGCAAATACAAAATCACAAGAGGCAATTGAAAGTGGAACGTAGAGTCAGCCATCCTCAAAATGGGATAACCTCAATTCTAAGTGATGTCATGTAGTGAAACAAGAAGTTGATTTTCCGATCATTTTTTATGAGGTAGAAAAAATCGAACTTGTTATATTGGAAATAAACTTTGAATTTGTTGAGATAAGATGCCGAAGCCAATAATGATCGAGGGATACGAGATAAGAATTTTATCATGATAAGGCATCTTAGTAATCTAAAACTGGAAAGTTAGCCGACGTGATACATGTATAATGGTAAGTCTAGCCGCCGTGATGAATGTATCATGGAATGTTTAACCGAAGGTATAAGTGTATATGTCCCTTGTATTTATGTTTGAGAGTATTAGCTTGTAGGTTAGTTATATTAGTTATATATTAATGAGCAACAAGTATATATATAATTGAAAAAATACAACAGTTATGCGCACCCCGATCGCTTGCATAGCGGTGCTTCTGCTGGTAGTATATGCGCTGGCCGATGACTTCATCACCCCAAGCAAAATCTATGACTGGGTGACCGGGAACATAGGTTTAACTAACACAGAGAGCGTTATGGTCCTAACGGCCGGTAGCGCATATGAGACGCAAACCATGTTAAATATATGGGACCGGTGTTATGGCCATTCCGGCTACTACGTTGATGGCAGAAATTGCTTCAGTGCAGTTCGTGTCGGCATAATAAGGTGGGCTATAGAACTGGTAGGATTAGGTGTAATTACTGGCTGGTACAAACGGGACGTTCTCGACTAAGTTCCGTATAAAGTGGTGGAAGCCGGTGCTCAAACTGGTTATGCTATCAATCTAAGTGCTACGAATGTAACCACGTTGCAAAAGCGTAATAGTGAGGAGTTTAGCTTCATGGTAGGTAATGACACATTTACTTACGCACCGATGATTCTGGACGATATATTGGATAACAAGGCAAGTCTAATATTGCTCAAACATGAGAATAAAGACGACAACTACCTTGTGTCCATGCTTGAGGCTAACAGTAATGGCACCTGGGCGTTGAATTTTATGGATATTGCCCCTACTATCAAGCGTGATGGGGTAGATGGTGACCAGTACCTTAGTGGTGCTGGGGGTATAGTTATCGAGTGTCAGTATGGTGGTGGTGTTGGAGATAGCTATGATAATGATCAGGGATGGGTCGATGCTGTGTCTAAGCGCCAAGGGTACGCTCATGCCATGTCCGCAACGTATAATTTCCATCACGGCTATATCGGCAGCAGTAGTAGACTAAAGTGTGCGACAAAGATGTACACTACGGACCAGACTATGCAAACATGGCGCAATTGGAACGATGTATGGCCATCGTTCTGAATAATACCTAGTGTACTAACACAATTTCAAGTCAAAATACAATCAATATGTTCAAGAGAATTTAAATTAGTTATTAAAGTAATTATTATTAAAGAAAAAAATGAAGGATCTTGGTGCAGTTTCTAGGTTCTTAGGGATGCAAGTTTCCCAACGTCCTGGTGTGGTTTCCATGCTTTTCGAACAGTACTTAGCATGATTCTTGGGTAATTTCAATATGTCTGACTGTAATACAGTTCAGTCTCCCCTTGCTGCTGGTTCGTCCTTGGCCCTTGAGGGTAAGCTACTGTCTGACGAAGATGCTTCCCTGTATCGCAACATGGTGGGGAAATTATTGTTTGCTGCGAATACAGTGAGAAGCGATTTGGCATATGCGGCCTCGGCCCTATCCAGGTTCATCAAAACGCCGTATGCAAATCATTATGCTGCTGCTAAACATGTTCCTCGGTACATAAAAGGTACTCTCGGTTTAGGACTGGTATTCAAGAAGACCACGAGTTTCAATTTAGTTGGTTACTGCGATTCCGATTGGGCTGGTGATAAGGTGGACAGAAAGTCAATTACCGGTTATGTTTACATGTTAGGAAATACTGCAATAACATGGAAATCCACGAAACAGCAGACGGTGGCGCTATCATCTACTGAGGCTGAGTATATGGCACTGGGTGATGCAGTTAAAGAGTTACTATGGTTAACACAGCTGCTGAAACATATAGGACTTAAAATGAACAAAGTCCCCTGCATCTTTGAAGACAACGAAGGGTGCAGGATGTTATCAACGCTTCCGGTCCATCACCAGAGAACTAAACACATTGATATTAAACATCATTTTGTTAGACACCATATTTCAGAAGGAAACTGTGAAATAGTCTCAATCAACACTGATAATATGGTTGCTGATATGTTGACTAAAGTTTAACCAAGATTGAATTCAAGAAGTTTGTTGGTCTAGCTGGAATGTCAAACATATCTACAAGTGTTAAGATTATGGTGGGGTGTTGAGATAAGATGCCGAAGCCAATAATGATCGAGGGATAAGAGATAAGAATTTTATCATGATAAGGCATCTTAGTAATCTAAAACTGGAAAGTTAGCCGACGTGATACATGTATAATGGTAAGTCTAGTCGCCGTGATGAATGTATCATGGAATGTTTAACCGAAGGTATAAGTGTATAAATACAAGAGGTTTGTCCCTTGTATTTATGTTTGAAAGTATTAGTTTGTAGGTTAGTTATATTAGTTATATATTCATAAGCAACAAGTCTAAGAAAAAGTGAACAATATACAATTCATAACATAATAGCTAGACTTCAACAGAATTCTTTACGGTCATGCCGCAGATCTGTACCGACTCACAGGTCTTTATTCCACTGGCAGTCAAGGCACCGTGTTCAGTACCTGACACAATGTTTCCTAGCTCTGTCCTCAGCTTTAGAGACGCGCTGAAAAAGTAAATAAACTTGTCAGGCAAGTAAAAAATCATAGAAAAAGTTTGATGGGCCGCAACATGTCTTGATGTTGTAATTTGTAAATATACATGTTTTGGATGACTGTCTTCAAAGATCTAGCAGAGATTGGTTCGAATGTTTAGCCAGTGAACTTATGCTTTGTGGCGGAGTTTTATTTATCTAGTAGATGCACATTTAAAAAAAAAAAAGTTTTTTGATAAAATTAAAATTATCTAGTTTTCAAACTTATTAATGACAACTATTCAAAGCGATAATCTTTGAAAAAATCATATCCATTTTAAAGCTCGGTCACGTGATCGTCTCTGACATCACTACTCCTCTTCCTCCTCTTCGGCAAAAGGAATCTCATAGTCGCTAGAATCGTCCATGTCGTCCGAATAATTAGCAATTCTCAGCATAATGTGAGTGTCTAAATTTTTCAAGTCAACCTCGTCGCCTGGTATATCTTCTTCGGCTTCTACATTTATCTCTTCTGAATTCTGTTCCACCTCCTGCTGCACTTTTTTATGGGCCAATTCTTTGCGCTTCAACAAATTGTAATCAGCTCTACGTTTCCTGACAGCTTTGTTACTGTAAAGCACACCCTCTAACTCCTTCACCTTCTCCATATCCCAGTTGTGCATCGCATACAAGAGAATTCCTTCTTCCTCATCTTCCTCTTTCTGCTTCTCGCTGTCTCCGTAAAAAACCTCGGTGTGCACAATACGACCACCGAGTCCCGTGAGCTCACTCATCTCAATTGTCTTCATGAGTTCCATATCTATGAACCGATAGGCCATCTCGTTGAAAAGAGAAGCATCAAGGCCGGATTCAATTGTGTCCCCAAGTTGTAGGTTATCCAGTAACCCTTTGATCATTTTATTGCTGAACATGGCGTCCTTGATAATCGGCCTTTGACCGCTCGTAAATTCACCCATTCGACCGGTCTTTCTTCTTTGTTTTCTCTTGGTGATGAACTGCTCGTGGCTTTTGATTAAAGACAGCTCTTTCGAAAGTTCGTCGGTATCGACAAGCCCGCGGACATGCTCAGAATTGCCATTAGCGTCGCCCTCGTTCTCGGTGTCGCTGTCACTATCTCCACGGCTGTCACTCCCACTTTCGTTCAGTTTACTGAGGCTAAGGTTGTATTCCTCCAGCTCGTCGTCAGACATTCCTAGTATTCCCGATCCGTCTCGGAGAATCGCCTCTGGGAGCGCTATGTTAGAGGTATCTGCATGTGATTCGAAAGTCTCATTGTAATTATCGATATAGTTGTTGTCCTCAAAGTCTGGTATCTCGTCGCTGCCTGCGCCCACATTTCTTGACGGCACCTCATCGTTGTATGGTATACGCAATAGCATGTGTGGCTGTGACTGATGCTGGGACTGCGATTGCGATTGAGATTGCGACTGCGACTGCGTAATTTGCAAGGTTTCTTCCAGAAAGCCGGAAGAGTCAGACATTTCCAACGATTGCATGTTTGTGCTGAAGCTGCTGGACTGATGGAAGAGTTTGGCGAACGATCGTACATCTTTGTTGATAAAACTCGGCACATTCCCCATTCCAAGTACTGGGGAGATTGATAGTTGCGGTGACGATACGTGTCTCCTTTTCAGGTCGCTGAGATTTGTGCTCACGTCTGTGCCAAGTGGAAATGTATTCCCTTCGGGCACAGGAGATGGTGTTTTATAGCTGGAGGTGGTCGTTGTCTTTGAAGGTGAGACGTTCTTAGTTATCGGTACTACCCTAGATTTGCTTCTCGCCTTAGTATTGAACAGACGGCCTAGCATTCTTAAGTCATCCAACGGGTCATACACTTGTTTCTGTTTGTTCTTTGTCGGTGTGAGGAGAAGTCTGTTTCGTATTGGAGTGGTGGACATTTGAAGTGCATGTTTTGTTAATGGTGTCAGCGATCGCCGTGGTGTTCTAGGAGACGATGGGGCATTCCCTGTTGACTGTCGCTGCGGCGTCGCTTGCACAGACATTATTTTTGGGCGTGTTAATTTTTCTCTGACTCTGAATTGAACCTTGTTATTACTGTTGTTGTTAACATTTGTTGCTTCTTTTTCGTGGCCCGAATTGAAGATAACATTAAAGTTTCATGTTTTCGATCCGTTTCGGGGAATTGCGCGGAATTTTTCCACTTCAATTCTTTTACTCTTTTTTTGTTGAAGATTTTTTTTTTTCAGCTCTGTAATCATGTTGGAAAGAAGAAAGCAGTGATTTGGCAGAGAAAAAGGCCATAGGCAGCAGCAATGAGCATCACTGAGAAAAAAGAAAAGTCAGAGAGGGCGGTTGATGTCGAGGGATTAGATGATGGGCTTGCAGTCGATTACGATTTGAGCGAAAATGAGGAAGGGACTGAGGTAAAGGGTGAGGCAGCTGAAGATGTTGCAGGAGAGCAGGAAGGAGAACCAAAGGAGGAGGAGACAACGGTAAAAGAAGAAAAGATTTTGAGCAAAAAGAGAAAAGTTACTGAGGCACAAAAGAGCAAGAAGAAACAAAAGATGGAATTTGAAAAGGAGAGCAAAAAGGCGTTGAGTTCTGAGCAGACGGATATCATTGTTGAGAAGTTGAGCAGCAAGATACGTGAGATCTTCCCACAGCTGTCTGCACTTGAGTTGACCGACTACTACTTGAGCAAGTCAAATGTTGTTGATACGAACGACTTCACTCCGGAGCGTGGACTTGCGTTCTTCCGCCAGTTCATCGAGATGTATATGGAGGATCTGGTTCCCAGCATAAAGGAGTACAAGAAGCTCCGGAACAAGATCAAGAAGTACGAGACAAAGAAGCGGTTCAATAAGAACTTCGAGAAGACGGTCACTATTCCAAAGCGTCGGTTCATCCTCATTCTGTCGATATCGGCAATCAGAGCGTGTGACGTGCACAGGGCTACGAGAGACATCGAGGGCGGCTCGATCAAGTTGATCCAGAAAAACCCCATTGGCCAGGACCTCAAAATGTTGCGGACGACGTGGAGCCGGGTTCTAAACGCCACGCCCAGCCGTGTCGATAAGATTTTGGAGATCTCCAAGATGGACCACGAGAAGAACCCGGACGCCGGGTTCAGTCTCAAGGAGGACGAGATCGACGCCGTCGTGTTGGACAACTACGTCGACCCGAAGTTGAGAAGCGTTCTCGAGTGCGGCGAGACGTTCGAGTTGTTGAAGAAGCTCAAGACCGCCAACCCCGCATTGAAGGTGTATCTGTACTAAGAGTTAATCAAATATACTCATTGTATTTATATAGGTGTATGCATTATTATAGAAAGCATATATGGATATGAAAACACGTAAAAATAAATATAATAATAAATAAGTGGCTGGAGGGGAGGACGAATAATAGTTGTAGTTGGTACTGTTGTCTGTGGAATGTGTGGCTGCTCAGTGTGGATCCACACCAACCTATTTCTTAGCAGCAGCGTCCCACTTGGCGACCGTTTCAAGCGAGTATGCTTCCCTTGGGTTGAACGAGTCGTTTTCGGCTTGTCTGTAGAACGCGTAGAGGACGGCGAAGTAGCCTGCAAACGCTATGATACCATTCACGTGGTGGTTCTTTGGGGTGTGGAACCAACCTCCGGTAGGAGGCACAACCCACTTAGGAATGAACTGACCATGGGACATCGTTGTGTGTGTTGCGTGTGCTGTGTGTGGAGCCAACAGAGTCTATGTGCTTGCACCAGCCCTCTCTGCTTCTGGCGCCTCTGGCCTTCTTCTTGCACTCCATCTTCTTTCTTGCTTCCTCCCTGTCCATCCTTCCTTTCCTCCCCCTCTCTCTCCGCGCAACAGAGAGGGGAAAAAGAAGGACAACCCGCTTACGTCAGCAGAAATGTTTTCCGCCGATCGGTGCAGCACATATGCGGTGTACGCGTGTGCGTGGTGGCGGTGCGGGGCAACTTTCGTTTTAGGAAAAAAAAGCTCAGCGCTTTTCGATTTTCGAGTTTGTTCAGGCTGAAATATATTTCAGTTGGCCTACCAGGTACCAGAAGACGACTCGGATCAGGATAGTAGTCGGAAACAGAGGTCCATCACATCGCAGACCAGCACACACGAGACACAGATATGTTTGCAGCAGCAAAGACGACGGCTCAGCGGGGCGTGAGCGTCTCCCGTGCTCTTGCGGCTTCGAGAGTGTGGACGAGATCGATTTCGGTCTCCCCAGCTGCTCCACAGCATCCACCGAAAAACGACACGGAGGTGTCCAGAAAGTACCGGTTCTCGTACGAGACGGCGAAAAACAAGTACGTGAAGGAGTCGGACCTCAATGTGCCACAGGACAAGTTTGACTTTGCCAGCTACGAAAACAAGACGAACTCCACGACGGTGTCTGAGGAAAACGCACAGTTGATACCCTCCATCGTGGCGCTCCACGCCAGACTCCAGCTCCCGGAGGAGTACAAGCTGTCCACGCTTGTGAAGTCGCTGTCCTGTCCGATGGGCGAGGGCAACGCGTCCAACAACCAGCAGATGACGATCTTCGGCTCCCACATCCTCTCCTTCTACGTGTCGGAATACCTCCTAGCCAACTACCCAAGACTTCCGATTTCGATTCTCAGGTCCGCAATAGACGCATACATCGGCAACTTCTCCCTCTACGATGTTGCCAAAAACTCCTGGGGTATAGATGAAGACGCCTCCTCTAAGCTAGACAAATACCTATCCAACGAGCCTGAACTCTTCAAATACGGTAGACTCAGATACTTGCGTAAAGTGAGTACCCCCGAATCCAACGTCGTCAAATACTCCCCAGCGCAGGTCAATCCCTACGAAATATCCAAATCAGAGGCTTTCGCCAACTCCGTACGTTCGATAATCGCAGGTCTCTACGTCCACTCGGGCGAAACAGCCACAAAAGAATTCATCACCAACCACATCCTCTCAAGACAAGTAGACATCTCCGCACTCTTCGAGTTCAAAGAACCAGGGAAACTTTTGACCAGACTGTTGAAAACAAACAACATGCATCCGCCAACAGTGAGGCTCATCTCCGAAACAGGTAGACTTTCGAACAGCCCCATCTACGTCGTGGGATGTTTCTCCGGAAACGACCTCTTGGCAAGCGGGGAAGGTTCCTCTTTGAGAGAAGCAAGAGTAAGATCTTTTGTGAGAGCTCTCAAAGCATGGTACCTTTACAAGCCGCTTGATGCTAAGGTGCCAAGTGATGCTTCCTTCAGTGGCATGTTTGTCGATGACGGTGAAAAATTTTACTGATTTTTATAGATCTCAATGTTGTAAAACATTTACATAGTATGAACACAGTTTCAGCCCTTGTATATAATATACACTCACTCTTCGAGCGACACAGGCACCCCACAGAACAGTTTGATGCTGTCTTTCATGCCATCAACAGTCACATAATCAACCAGCTCAATCCCCTGAGAATCGCAGGTTTTATCGATAAACATCCGGTACATCTCTTTGTATATCAGATAGCTGTTCATGCGAATGAAGCTATCATCGTGTTCACATCCACGATTGATTATACGCTCAATCATGAAAATGTCTTCACAATCCACTCTGTTACTTTGCATCCTCTGTAAGATACATCTAAGAACAATCTCCTGAAGCCGAGGATGAAGAGAATGTATTTTCCCTACTGAAACCAGCACTTTGACGTCCACAAGCTCTACAATTTCAAGCACTCCTAGAAACAGTTCAGTAGCGGTGGTGGTGTTGCTTATAATTTCGTTGAAAACTCGAATGACTGATGCATCAATCTCTTCAGGCCACATATCATAAAAGTACTTCAGCACTGCAAGACATTCAATTTGGTGTTCTCCCCTCAGCTGTTCGGCAAGTTTGGCGTAAAGCTCAGAACGATCAACAGAGTCGGCATTGCTTAGAACCCAGCTAAGAGTCTCAATATCGTTTAATGAGTTCAACACAGACGCCGCTTTGAAATCCTCGGCAGGTTCATACTGCAATATTTCTTTGACTACTAGCCCAAGATAGCCACCCATCTCTTTGTTTTCATCGATGGTTAATTGGTTCATGTCAGGAGTAGAATCACTCAGTATTGATTTCTCCTTTTCAGGCATAATATCATCATGCGTTTCTTCCGCAGCAAACTCCTTCCCTTCGAATGGCTCATCCGACTCAATTCGTGATCCCTCTGTCATTGTTTTGGGTGCTACTTCTGCTCTGTCCTCTGCATCACCTATATGTTCCGATCCTACTTCACTACCAATCTCCTCAACATCCTCCATTTCACTTCTTTCATCATCTTTTTCTATCTGACTTATCACCTCATCAACTCCTACGCTCATATCACGATCTGTCTCCTCATGCTTAATTTCTATTTTGTCGAAATCAAATAATTTACTTCCTGCATGTTTTGGAAAAATCATGGTGAAATCTGAAACAACTGTGTTTTTCAAAGGTTGTTTTTTATTTTCATTTCCGGGCTCAAAACTTTTCAGCTTCGGTATCACTTTAGTCATTCCGTCAATATTATCATCGAACTCCTCAGCATCAATTTTGAATGGCGATAAAAATTTGGTATTTTCTCCCTCTTTTTCTTTCTCTCCATCAACTTCTTTAAACATCTCAACATCTCCTTGGTCAGCATCTTCGTCATCAACCGGCAAGCTTAATGAAATGTGTATCTCTTTCTTCAACGCAGGATCCTTAACTTCCTTGAGTGATCTTTTAAAAAGATCGTCGTATTCCTGGAGGCATATATTGAATGTGGAAACATATTCTTTCTTTATCAGGTCATCATCAACTATTCCAAAACTCAAAAAGAGGCATTCGAAGATACTTGATAACAGATATGATTTGATGATGTTTCTCTTCAGAGCAATTAATGCATTGAAAATCTTTAAAATAGAATGAATAATTTTGAACCGATTCTTAATGTACTGGATTGATAAATTAATGTTGTCTATCTTGGATGCATCTATTGATAGGTTCAAAATGTTAATAATCGAAAGACATGTATCTTCCAAAGATAGCTCATTAATGACAAAATCAATCCGGTTGTAATCTCCTGACTTGATTAAATACAAACAAAATAACCTCAAGGTGTTTTCAGTTGAAAGGTAACTTGAGATTTTGCGAAAAAACTTCTCATTACCTTCCATAAAAATTAAATTGAAAAGGTCAGCATTTAAAATCGTCAAATTGTTCAACGCTCCATGAAACTTTATAGTCAATGAAGAATCGTTTTCTTTCAAAAGTTTACTGAATCCTTCTGCTTGTAATGCCTTTGAGTCTGATGTGATCTCTTCGTATATAACGTTTTCCCTTTTGATTCTTCCTGTAAATTCATCCACTAAGTCATCATTGTTTGTTGATGCAGCATAGTTAGTTTCCAGTATAGTTGCCGAAGGGTTTACATCAACAGTATGATTCCTCAGAACATGCTGCTTTTTCTTTTGTGTCATCCTTGCTTCGTCCAAAGACTCACTTCGTATGGACTTCCTTATTGGCTCGTATTGGAGCTGTATATTCTCTTTATCCATTACCTTATTCTGCTCTTTTCGACTGATTGGATACGAGTCTTGAGGCGGGAGATGCTCTTCCTTTTCGAAATCACTGATCTGATCCTTTATTGGTTCACGTTTTTGCATTTGTTTGGACTTAATATTATTGCTGTTCAAGTAGACATTTTTTGATCTCTCCAGTGCCCTCACTATTGCAAAATCCAATTTTTTTGTAATTTTTGTCTCATATGAGGAGTCAAATTCACAAAGCGTCCAGAATGCATTTCTCATCGCATCCTTGACTTGCGGAATAGGGTCGGAAATGCCTTTGATCATGATACCTTCAATAGATTCAACTAGAAAGTAGAAGTTTTCCAGATTCTGTGGGCTATAATACTTCAACAAAATCAATTGAATCCAGTTACCGGTATAGACACGAGGTTGGATGTTCTTTTCTTGAATAGTTGCATTCAAAATACTGAATACTTTAGGATTCAAGTTAATATACAACAAGATGGCAATGATGGCAACATTAGCATTTTGATGCTGCATAATTTTCCTTGCTGACGTTAGTCTGAGTAAACTCATCAGCAAAGGTTCGATAAAGGTGAAGTCTAGAAATGAACCCATATGTATTACAAGTTCCTTGCATAGCTGGCAAGAATTGTTGGAAAGTGTTGTTCTCAACGAAAGCATTCCTTTGGTGACTCGATCTCTAATTTCTTTTACAAACGCAAGAGAACTGTCTATGTTTAATAAGAAACTCTTCCCACGAAGAATCTGTCTTACTTTTATAATGAACTGCTGCCTGCTTTTCCAGTTCTTTTCAGTCTCTTTCCCTTCAAATAGTTGTTCAGATTCAAAAAGAAGGGCTTCATAATTCACATCATCGTTTTCACCCACAACTGATAAAGATGAGTCATCTATATTCCAGTTCGGAGTCTGGTCCAACATGTAATTGAGTTTATCAACATTTGATGCCAAATCACTCACCTGCGAAGATTGGTCCGGATTTGTCAATGATATATACTTTTTGTACAACGATCCATCTATTGACTTAAGCAAGTTGGTCAAGATTCGCTCCGGTACATCATTTGATATCAGGTCGTTTAGGAGGTCCGATTTTGCGGTGTTATTGTTCGGGTTTATGAGTGTAAAGTACACTTTGATCAGATCTGCGGATTTGGATGAGACTGTGAAGTTGCGAGATTTTAATAGCTTCACCGATGCAGATAAAACCATTTTGAACGAGAAATTAAAGTTGGAATTTGGGTCTATGATTTGATCTAGAATGTCTATAACAGTTATTTGAATTTGCGCATCGTCGATCATCAACCCGTCCTGTATGAGGAAGCGTATCAAAGAATCAATGTTTCTCGACACACATGAATCTATGCACGTTTTCAATGACTTCAAGGCCGTCATTTTTATCGAATCCTTGTGGTCCGCCAGTCTGTGCAACAGAAACGGCACCACCGGGTCATAGACGTGTTGTAAAACGGAGGGGTCCTGTATGCTGATTCTCTTGATGAGGTGGCACAACGTGCTAAACGAAAGTACAGCAAGATCCTTCGTCTCGTACATGCTGATCAAAAACGTCACGTAAGGCAAAGCGTAATCCAGATCCACCAAGTTTCTTTTGATGTACTGCTTGAAATTTGTTATTGCCGTCTCAACTGTCGAAAGGTCGTCCGCGTGGACAGCATCGAGCATCACTGCCCCGGCGTCATAGTCGTGGTAGTTCTGCATAACGTGTGCGTTTTCTGTATCACTTGTGTGGCTCTTCGAAGTTCACCATAAAGGTCAAGGTCTCCACGACTTATCGTTCCAAAGCTGAGCATGGATCTCTTCTCCATCTTCCTGTTTGGTAAATAAACAAAATTCTCGCCACTCTTCACAAGACGCGGTGTCCAAATCGGGAAGTTTTCGCCCTGCTGTTTCATGTTTCTTCTTCGTAGACAAGAACTGTGTCAGAAGAAGAGGAGGAGGGAGCTGAAGACCAGTGGCTGAGCAGCCGAGAGCCGGCATTGGACGGCTGGCTGAATCCAACCTGCGAGGGCGTTAGAGTTGTCCCGTAGACTGCATGTTCGAGCAGTGAATCTAGCATGAAGGTCGCGAGATGGTGGCGACGGTACTTCTGGCTGACAAAGATGCGGGAGACTCCTAGCTGAAGCTTCAATGGCGGTCCTTTTCTATCCACCGCCGACGTGCTGACGTGCATGCGGTATCCCAATAGGAACGCCGATAATGGCGGCGGTGGGTCTGTTGTAACTATGCCGATGAGACGGTGGTTGCCGCCTTTTGCCGAACGAGCACTGGACACCAGAAGGACAACTTTGCTTTCCACTGGACGCTTTTTCCAGCTGTTAGAGCTGTTTGTACTGTTGAGCCACAGCTCATTCACGTGCTTGAGCATGTCCGAAACCACTCTTACTATCTGCGGGTCAACACAGGAGACAATAAAGCACTCGATCTTCTCGCTACTCCAGCTACTCTGATTGCCGGAATATTCGACTTTCATGCCATGCGATAGCAACTTGGTGTATGTTGTCTTAGTTATTTTCAGACCCGAAATTTTCTCCTCGTGAAAGAGACGATGTTGTTCTTCAGATTCTTTCACACGAGAAATGTACTGGAAATTGCATTCTGGGCACGTGACCTGTGTCAATTTCCTTGCGGCGAAAACTGACTGCACAAGCTTTGGTCTCTTGCTGCCCACCAATGACCTCTTTTTCCCTGCCATGACTGGGTAAATGATAAGCTCAGACCAGTTTACATGTGTTCCGGATGCTTCGTTCGAAGGAGAAGCCCGACGTCCCGTGTTCATCAGATGAGAGGAAACACAACAAAAACATTGACGCGACTTGGACCGAAAATTTTTCATGCACAAAAAGGCGATTTTACTGATAAAAGTTGCTTCGGAATAAGAGGAAAGAAGGAGAAACATGTTTCTGTAAGCTCAATACAGCCAAGTTAACCAATACAGCTCATATAGCCCAAACAAACACTCACACACAAGAAGAAATACCATGTTTTCCAAAGTTATCAGACGTTCCATGCACTATGACGCAGAAGTCGCTTCCAAATTATCGAAGTGCACATACCATCCCGTTGTTGTAGTCGGTGGTGGCCATGCCGGAATCGAAGCCGCCACTGGCTCTGCCCGTACCGGTGTACAAACCACTTTGGTCACTCCTAGCTGGGAAAACGTTGGTGCCACCAGCTGCAACCCTGCATTTGGGAGGCATCGGAAAAGGTACATTGCTTAAGGAAATCGATGCCCTCGATGGGGTATGTCCGAGAATTGTTGATGAGGCCGGGATCCAATTCAAGATATTGAACAGGTCCAGGGGGGCAGCCGTGTGGGGGTATCGTGCACAGATAGATAGAGATCTCTACCTGTCTGAGATGCAGAAATACATCAGAGGTTATGAGAACCTGAATATTGTGGAAAATAAAATTGAGGATTTGGTGATTGATTTCAAGGACGCAGATCAGTTGGGACGACCACGTGGGGTGGTGAAAGGAGTAGTGTTGATGGATGGGACGATGATGAAGTGTGACAAAGTTGTCATCACTACGGGGACATTTTTAGGAGGAGAGATACATGTTGGATTGAAGTGCTGGCCAGCAGGCCGAATAGATGAGATCTCCAGTTTGGGGCTAAGCAAGACGTTCAAGAAGATTGGATTTATGATGGGAAGGTTGAAGACAGGTACGCCACCTAGAATTAGTGGAAAGAGTATAAATTACGATCTTGTTTCAAAGGAGTACGGAGATGATCCGCCTGAACCGATGAGTTTTCTCAACGAGAGGCCGAAGATCAAGGACCAAATACTGTGTTACGGAACGTACACTACAGAAAAAGTGAAGAGCCTCGTGTTGGACAATTTAGAGAAGACTTTCCACATCAGAGAGACAGTGAAAGGACCTAGGTATTGTCCCTCATTGGAATCGAAGATGCTCAGGTTTGGCGATAAGCCGAGGCATAGAGTCTGGCTTGAACCGGAAAGTCTAAACCAAGAAGAAAATGATATTGTGTACCCGAACGGTATTTCAATGACGATGCCGGAGGATATTCAATATGAGATTTTAAAGAATATCATTGGTCTTGAAAATGTGAAGATGCTGAAGCCTGCATATGGTGTGGAGTATGACTACATCGATCCTAGGGAGTTGCACCGGACGTTAGAGACGAAGCTCATTTCGGGCTTGTATTTAGCCGGCCAGATCAACGGTACCACAGGATATGAAGAAGCAGCCTCTCAAGGTATAATTGCTGGCATCAACGCGGGTTTGCATCAGAAGGATAATGGTAAAGAGCTTGTTCTTGACAGGTCCGACGGTTACATTGGCGTCTTGATCGATGACTTGATCACCAAAGGTGTGGAGGAGCCATATAGAATGTTCACTTCCAGGTCTGAGTTCCGGGTCAGCGTGCGTGCCGATAATGCCGACTTGAGGCTGACGGAGAAGGGCAGAGAGCTGGGCTGTGTTCGGGATGAGAGGTGGGAGCTCTATGTTAAGGACAAGGCTCTCTTCGACTACAGTGTGGAGAAGCTGAAGGACTTCAAGATGAGCTCGCAGAAGTGGGATGGAAGGCTTCCTGCCGTGAGTATCGGCAATGACTCCAAGTTGAAGTCTGCGTACGAGATCTTGAAGTACCAGGGTTCTTCTATCAATGACATCCTCGAAGTTGTCGGAGACGAGAAGCTCAACAAGGAGATGAGTTCGCGGATCAAGATGAAGGTGACTGTGGAGGGCAACTACAGCGGGTACATCAAGAAGGAGAAGGAGTACATACGGGCCTTCAAGGCCGACGAGAACTTGAAGCTTCCTGTCGACTTCGACTACAAGAGCATATCGTCGTTGTCGAGCGAGGTCATTTCCAAGCTCAACCACAACCGGCCTGAAACGATAGGACAGGCCCGCAGAATCCAGGGCGTCACCCCTGCCGCTATTTTCGAGCTGTACCGTATCAGTCGAAAGTGACCGAACCCGAATCCGCAACGTAACTTGTATATAGTGATCTATTAGTTATAGACGATAGATATAAAATGAGGAGGTGTGCAATGAACACCAAATAAATAAGTAGGACTTGTGTGTGGGGGTGAAGAAATGAATAATAGTAGAATGACTAGAAGAGTCAGAGTATGGACCGTTGGCGTTGCGACCACTACTGCTTGACGAGCATCTCATTTCTCTTCTGCTCGTCGATCCGCTTGAACGCGTCATACTGCGATTGCACCGTGGCAAACCCCAACGCTGTGTTTCTCCACTCGTTGAATGATTCCCTTATACCAAGCCCAAGGTTTCTGTCGGCCTCCCACAACGCAAACATGCCCACCAAGGAGGCTGCCGCAACAGGCTGTCTGATGAAGAAGAAGAGGAGGATCGCAGGTCTGTAGGTGACTAAGAATGGCATTGTTTGTTTGTGTGTCTGGTGCTGCTAGATACCGCAAGATCAAGCTTCCGTTCGTGAGCTCTTTGTCTGTGTGTGTGCCTTCAACATCGTCATGAGCTTTTGATATGGCTCTTTTTCTTTTATTTCCTCCTCTGCAGGAGGGGAGTGAGGAAAAAAGTGGGGCCAAATCCTGGTGCACGGATGGACAAACAAAAAGGTCGATCGACTTAGCTTACGTAAGTAAAAGTCGGCACGTGACTACATGAACCGGGCTGATTTGTCCATTTGGCAAAGGCTGGAAACAGCATTGTACAAGAGAAAGACGGTATAGTTGGACCAGATTTGCCATTTGCAAGAAGGATTATCATGGCGAAACGTGTGGCTAGTATTTTCTCAAGGTTTTGTAGTGAGTTGGCGCCGACAACTGGTGTCGGGAACATGTGCTCTCGTCGGGTTCCGAAAGTGGAAGGTGAGTGCCAGCTATATCCTGTTGGAACGAGCCCACGGCATCTGTGGCGTGTACCGGTGCCGTCAGTAGAAGTGCGTGTACAACGGAGTGTTCTCTCGGCTGGGTTTCCCTCCGTACAATCGCCGGGAGTCTGCGGAATTAACTCCGAGAGGGTCTTCGGGGTAGATGGCGAGCAGTGTTTCTCGGTCAGCACGGCTCTGTAGTTGACCTTCTGCTGCTGCTTTGCTGTGGGGACCAATTGACAGCTATCGAGGCACACACAATCACAAACACAACGATGACATCCAACACAGACACCGACAACGAGTACTACAAGAACTACAACCCGTCTGTGGCGTCGACGCACAACTGGCGGACGGTGCACACATGTCTGCCACAGATGGAGCAGGCTCTCCGCAGCAGCAGGGAGATGCGGATCCTCGACGTCGGCTGCGGCCCCGGCTCGATCACGCACGACGTGTTTGCCAGCTACGGCGAGTCCAACGCGGTTGTCGGGCTCGACACGCCGGCCGAGTTGATCCAGGCGTGCCGGACCAAGTACTGCAGCGGCGGCGACTCAGCCGTCGACACGACGAACCACAACACGCTCAAGTTCGTGCAGGGGTCCGCGTACAAGCTTCCGTTTGCGGACGGCGAGTTCGACATCGTCTATTGCCACCAGGTGTTGATCCATTTGAAGGACCCCATCGCCGCCGTCAGGGAGATGCTGCGGGTCTTGAGGCGCTCGGAGGGCAATGCGCTTTTGCCTTCGTATCTCTTTGTCTGCGAGGGAGAAAAAAGGTCTTTCTTTTTCCACCCGTTGAGCTACCAACCGACCCTCACTGAGTATTTGAACGTCGAGGCGTCCAAGTACACGAGGGAAAGCTTTGGCCTCGGCCTACTCGAACTCTTCAGGTCTGCCACGGAGGACTCGCTACGCCACCCGAAAAGTGTCTCCTTGGACACCGTGTCCTGGTGTATCAGCGACGAGGCGTTGAAAAAGCACTTCGCTTCGATGTACGTCGACAGAATAGCCTCCCGGAAAGACGTCCCCGACGTCCAGCGCTTCATCGACGCGTGGACAAACTGGTCCGAGGACCCTGTAAGCGCTGCTGCAGCCATGAACGGCATCTTGATTGTCGTATACTAGCCTTCCGTAGCCGTGTATTCCGTTCCCCAGACAAAGAATACGAGTCTATATTTCCATTGCCACGGCCTATATATTTTTTTTGTCGAATTTCTCATTATCTCAATTTTTTCCGTTTTTTTCTCCTCTCCAACGTGATGAACTTCAACAAAAATATATACACCTCGGAACAGAACGTGTGTGTCAGAAGTACCACCAGAAAATACTAGACGGACATTGGACACGCCACGGACGAAGCACACAGCGAAAATGGATGTTTCACAGCTGCATGATTGCTTTCTGGGCTCTTTGCAGGCAGACCCTGAGATCAGAAAGCATGCCGAAATCGAGTTGAAAAAGTTCAGCAGTTCTCCTGGCTTCTTGGGAGCATGTTTGGATATACTCTCCTCTGCCGACGTGCAGCCGATTGTCAAACAATCATGTTCGATCTATTTCAAGAATATGATTGTGAAATTTTGGACTGTGGGCTCCGTCATAGACAACGATGAAAGACCGATCATCAGAGAGAGATTGCTTGTCATCATGACGAAATTGGAAAAGCCGTTAAGAAACCAGCTCTTACCGGCCCTCAACCAGATAATCAAGTTCGATTACCCAGAGCAGTGGAGCAATCTTTTGGAAAACATTCTACAGTTGATAAATAACTCAAACAACGACATCAACTCACTCTATATCGGCATCTTCTGTTTTGCAGAACTTTGCAGGAACTTCAGATGGAAGCATAATGATAAGAGACACCAGTCACTCGATCCCATCATTACCAATTTCTTTCCCAGCTTGCTCAACATTGGTCAACAATTAGTGTCAGACGAAAAGTTGATAAACTCTTATGAGGCTTCTGAGATCTTGAAGTTGATCATCAAATGTTACAAGTTCGTCACGTACTTGGATTTCCCAGAACCATTGCAGGAAAACCAAGCCTTGGTCGACTGGATCACTTTCCATGTACAGATCATCAACACCAACTACAGTCCAGATACCGTCATTGGATGGATTAAATCACAAAAATGGGCTTATCACAATATTTATAGGCTCTTCCAAAGATACGGTACCAAGTCTTTGAGTTCCAAATTGCAGTATGACACTTTCAGAAATAACTTCAGGGAAAATGTCTTGCCTCAGTTGATTACTGTGTACATCGAAAATTTGAGAAAGTGGTCTTCCAACGAAAAATACATCGCAGATTCTAGCATGTACTATTTGATCTCCTTGATCGAACAATGTTTGCTTAAGAAGGCGACGTTCCAGATGATCGAACCACACTTCAACTTTTTGATTATCGAAGTTTCCTTCAAGGTTTTCAATCCTAAAGAAGAAGACCTTGAGCTGTTTGAAGACGAACCTGAGGAGTATATACATAAAATCTTTGAGATCATCGACGATAACACTGCAGAAGATGCACTACATTCATTCCTTTTCACTTTGGCTGAGAAAAGAGTGGACTTTTTGGTTCCAATGTTCCAGTACGTTGTTTCCCAATTCAGCGAGATGAGTTCCAAACCAGAAACCCTTGAAATTGCGAAGGCCAAGGAAACGTTGATGAAGTTCTTATCTCCCGTTTCTTACAAGTTATCAGGCCCTTCAAATCCCGTGGCTACTGAAATTGAACCATTTTTGAATAACTTCATAATACCAAACTTCAATTCTAATTTCCAGTTCCTAAGGGCCAGAGTTTGTAACTTGGTCTCGAAGTTTGATACCTTGGATATTAAAGACTCCATCACAACAGAAAATTTGTTCAAAGGTATCATCTCATGTTTTTCGAATAACGAAAATGGACTGCCTGTCCAAATTGAAGCTGCGCTGGCAATACAATCTTTCATTAACTTGGACGATTTCAAGAAATTGCTCGAGAACTTGATTTTACCCACAATGGAGAAATTGATGGAACTTTCAAATAACTTCGATTCAGATATTTTACCTGCAGTCATGCAAGAATTGGTCGAATCTTTCCCGGAGAAGTTAGAGCCTTTTGCCGAGCAACTCATGGAGCAATTGTGCTTGAAATTGACCTCTTTGTTGAGATCGATTGGTGAGATGTACAACGCAAGCATCGATGATTACGATGACGAATCCGCTGCGAACGACAAGACCTCCACAGCATTGGGTATTTTGAACACCATGATTACAATTTTATTGTATTTTGAGAACTCGACAGAAATTATTGGCAAACTAGAGGTCCATTACTCAAAGGTCATCAAACTAATTTTCAATGATAAAATCGAAGACTTCTACGCTGAGGCGGGCGAATTGATTGAAAATACCCTTTTTCTCACTAGAAGTGTTTCACCTATAATGTGGTCTTTATTTGGGGACTTCATTTCCTGTCTCATGGATGATGAGGATATCACTCTATATCTAGAAGATGCATTACCTTCTTTGAAGAACTATCTTATTTATGGAGGCCAAATCATCAAAGAGAATGCCGAAATACAAGAGTCGTTTTTCAAGTTGATTATGTGTGTGTTTCAAATGGATTTCGAGGAGAGCGACAACTTCGGTACCAACGATTTGATTTATGTTGGAGACTTGAGTACAAATTTTGTACTAGCTCTTGATTTCCACACCAGTGCCAAGTACCTCCCTGTTTTGATCAATTACTCGTTGAAGTTTATGTGCGAAGTGTCCGAGAGACTCAAGGCCAAGAGCAAGAAGTATATCATCCAGCTACTAGACGTCATTGTTGCGTCCTTGGTGGTGGATCCAAATACCACGTTGAAGACATTAATAGAAAACAATCAGCTGGAAAACTTCCTGGCCAGCTGGCTCGAGTATTCCCAGAAAATGAAGCGTGTTTTCGACCTCAAGTTGTCCATCCTAGGATTCATTTCCTTCCTCAGTATCGACATGAACTCGCTCAACTCAATGATGCTCACGAACATGCTAGGTGCATGCGGTGGGAGCATTACGAAAATACTCACCGAGATACCTAAGGCCATCAAGGAGTTGGAGAAGAAGCGTGCCGAATACACAGACAAGAGCTGGGCAAACGAACAGACGTATACTATTAATGCTCTTGGACAAGAAGACGAGAACGTTGGTGGCGACGTCCCAGGTGAGGACGATGGTGAGCTAGACTACGAACACTTATTTGCCGACGGAGCGAAGTTCGACTTCATGGTGGACGACAACGAGCTAGACGAGGATCCGTACTCGAACACAAACCTGGACAAGGTCAACATTTTCCAGGAGTTCCAGAACTTTGTGGTCAAGACCCAATCCAACGAGGCGGACAAGTATGCTCTTATTTTCGGAGGGTTGTCTGACTCCGACAAGCATGCCTTGACCACCATACTAAGCACTCTATAGAACATCCCCGTAACCTATCCTATCTAACCATGCATCGTGCATATAATACATACATAATGAAGAGGGAGATGTCTGCACTCCCGGTCCTGGTCCTGGTCCCGGTACCCGTTTGCTTCTCATGAAATCTATTCATATTAAACAGTATATAATCCCTATTTATAAAACGTAGCATAATAGTATGTATCCTGGCTCTTCTGCTCTCAGAAAAGCTGCTTCAAGAGGTAGAACAACGGCAACACGTAGTTCTTGCATCCATACACAAACAACATGACCAACACAAGGCCAATTACACTGCACACGCAGTTTTCGAAACGTGTCATCACAAACGAGGGAGTCGTGTAGTAGAACATGCCAATGAGGGTGTCGCTCCACCGTTTCAATGCTGGCTTCGACTTGTACGAGACAGGCAGAGTCTCATGCTGTATGTAGACCTTTGTCATGGTGTGCTGTGTTGCGCAAGCCTGGTTGTTATCCAAAGGGTCGTGTGTGTTGCTGTAGATCAACATGTTGGTTGTCTTTATCAGCAGTATCATGTCACAATAAGGCATTTTCTGGAAAGAGAAAAGGAAAAAGACTCCAAAAGGACGATCGACGTAATATCACGTGATTCAAAAGGGTTGAAAGTTAGCCCTCAGTATACGCACGTGCTATAAAAAAAAATTTGCGTGACTGTTTTTAGGCTTTTTTCCAGGTTTCTCCTTGCGTCCCTCTCTGGCTCGCCTTTCCGGAAGAGAGAGGGGCTAGAGCCACTTGATTCTTTTTCAGTCCAACATGTTTTCGACACCCTAGTGATTACGGAGTTTTTACGATGAGTGGATCTTGAAGGTGTTTCGTTCTTCAGCAAACTGACCGGATAATTATCTGAGGAAGAAGTACACCTTAAACCAAACCAGCAAAACATAATGTCTGACGTTGAAGAACAACCACAAGTCGTTGAAGAGGAAGTCGTCGTTGAAGAAGAAGCTTCCGTCACCCTTGAAGACTGTATCAAGAAGGTTCTCAGAACCGCTCTTGTTCACGACGGTTTAGCCAGAGGTTTGAGAGAAGCCACCAAGGCTTTGACCAGAGGTGAAGCTCAATTGTGTGTTCTCTGTGACGCTGTTACCGAAGAAGCCATCACCAAGTTGGTTGAAGCTTTGTGTAACGAAGGTGACAACAAGATCCCATTGATCAAGGTCTCTGACGCCAAGCAATTGGGTGAATGGGCTGGTTTGTGCCAGGTCGACAGAGAAGGTAACGCCAGAAAGGTTGTCGGTGCCTCTTGTGTTGTCGTCACCAAGTGGGGTGCTGACTCTGAAGAAAGAAACATTCTTTTGGAAAGTCTTTCCCAATAATTGTGCTGTATATGACATCTTTTATAATATGATTATTAGAGAATAAAAAAAAGTATAGTATAGTTACACATCATCATCGGAGTTATTACTTAGTTATCAACATGAACGGTTGGTGATCGGCCATACGCGGTATCATCGGGGAGGACATGTCTGTTCTCGTTTCCGTTTCCGTTTCCGTTTCCGTTTTTTTTTCTTTTAGTTTTCGTTTCCATTTTTCATATTCACTTTTATTAATACGTCTGTCTATCTATCTATTTTATCAGACTGAATTAGAGTGAAAACGGACCCGAGTGACCGATTCGCCAATCGATTGTTCTATTCATTTATTCTGTTTTGTTTTGTACTTTTTTAGCTTAGTAGTTAATTAGAGCTCGAACTCCAAGTCGCCCGATTGACCCTCCTCGGATTCGTCAAGAATAGCTTGTTCGTTATCGTCCATTTCCATATCCATATCCATCGCTGTCTTCATGTTATTGAAGTCGTTCATCTCTTTCTCGTCCTCGTCGTCCTCGAAGTCGACGTCAAAAAAGTCGACATCATCTCCGACAATTTCCCTGTAGAGTTTCTTTGCCTCCTCGATGATCCCATCGTAGGATAGTTCGCTAGAGGGCATATTGGAGATTATTATCCCGTCCTTGGTCGTGGCAATCTCGTCGCTATAACCGTATCCTCTAAAAGATTCGGCTTGGTCCACAATGGTCAACTGCGTAAACTCTAACTTCATCACGTACCGCAACTTCTCCTTGGCTTTGAAATTCTGCAGGCTCTGACTCAACTTGAGGGTGCCCGAAGGCGTCAAGCCCAATTTGTTTTCGTTCACCATCGTCAGGTCTCCCTCGTCAAAGTCTTCAAAATCGAAGTTACTCTCTCTGAGAATACTCTCTTCCATCTTCTTCAGTGCGCAGTTCAAGTCGTGCTCCGCAACTGAGTTTGTTGTGGGAGCAATGGTGTGCAAGTACCAGATGCATTTGCCGTCCGGACAGCAGCCTGTTCCAGCACCCATTATCAAACATTCTACCGGGTATTCGTTGTTCGAGTTTAAGGATTTAGGAGGGAAAACGACAACCGAAGCCGATTCTCCCTCGTTGAACCACTCGCAACATGGTTTGTCGACAATGATGACCATTCTTGAGATCTCGTGCAATTTCTTTCCCAAAGACTCCAACTTCTCCTTCGATTGGTTCAAGGAAGAGACGACTCTTTCGTTGATTTTGATTTTGGAGCCGTCGTTCAAGTTGGCAACCTTCGACTCAGCATCATAGTCGACCAATTTTGTATTCAACTTATAGATTGTACCAGCAACTGCAGCAGATCTACAAAACCCTTGAGAAATTTCCCCCGGCCCTCCAAACTTCGAGTACACCGTTGGAAAGTTCCCGTAGACGTTCAAAGACAGAAGGTATCTTCTAATTCTTTCTAGCCCGCTGATGGTGTCGATATTTGGGTTGTTGACCAAGCCCAACGTGTATATGAGCTCGTTGGAAAACTTGTCCTCCAGTTTGAAAGTCTTCGAGAGGTATTCTTTCAAAGTGAGCACCTTGTCTTCCTCCTTGATAGCCGCCAAGTAGTCATCACCAACTATGAATTTGAGAAACTTCATTAATTTCCTCTTCGCCAAGAGATTGAGCGACTCGTCGGTGAAAATGTCCTCTTTCGAGCTCACCAACTTGCCAAAGGAGTTGTCTTCAAACGTGTGGAAGTCGCTCAAGCTCTGGAATTCCAAGTAGTGGTATACTCTGGATTTGATGAGCAAGCTCAAGAGGTTTGACTTGGTGAATAGGATCTTCGGAGATAGGTCGATGCCGTAATCTCTGGAGACGATCTTGAAGTCGTGGTCGTTGATGTCGAGCTTGATGTTTTTGTAGTTCTTGAACCCGGTCTGCTGCATCTTCGAGTTGATGAACCAGCTCTTGATCTGCTCTATCGTCAGCGTAGCCGAGTTGTCGCCATAGTACTGGTTCGAATCGATGTGGAGCACCTTGCTTCCCTGCCACGACAACGCAGCCGCCAAAATGCTCTCAATGAGCCCTGTTCCGCAGATTAGAACGTCGCATTCGAGGTCATCCGGCAACGACTCCATGTTGGGTTTTTCGATCCCCTGGAGTTCCGGGATCACTGAAGGTCTTCTCGAAGAGAAGGCCGAGACCGAAGAAGGTCTGCGTTCGACTATCGAAGGACGGCGGTCCGTGTAAGAGGTCATCTGTGGCTCGCTGCAGATGGGGTGGGATGTGTGAGAAACGCCAACGAAAAAGGGGTGTTCGAGATCTGGGGAGTCAAGTCAAGTGCAGTGTTCCGGTACCGGTTCCTGTTTTGCTTTCAATCCTCAGGCTGCTCTGCGGAAATCCTCTGTTTCCATGCATTGTTGTTGTGGAGTATCGCCGGAAGAATGCTTTTGACTCTTTTTTGCGGCTTTGGGCGATAAGAATGTGGGAAAGAAAAAATTTTCATGTTATGACAAGCGGAGTCGTCGCATCACGACAAAATAATACGTTGTAAAAGAAACGTGGGGCATTTTTTTGTGACAAACCATAATGTCGTGGCACGACAGCTCATGACGTCGTGGAGCTAAGCGCTCTTGCGCTTTACCGCTTTCGGCAATTCGAGATTGACGAGATGGATTGTCGGGGAAGAAGAGCAGGCAAGAAGAGCAAGGAAGGAAGGGCGCAGTGAGGTGGTGGGAAAGAGGAAGAGACAGCGAGTCAAAGACAAGTCAGTAGACAATGAAGGTCGTTATTCAAAGAGTGAAAAAAGCATCGGTGACGGTTGACAACGCGGTGGTGTCGGAGATTAAGAAAGGACTCTGTTTGCTCGTTGGGATCAGCACGGAGGACACGGTCGAGGACGTGACGAAGCTGGCGTCGAAGGTGTTGAAGTTGAAGCTGTTTGAGGATGCGGAGCAGGCGGCTGGGACAAACACGGAGTGGGTGGGCAAGCCATGGATGAAAAGCATTGTCGATATCCGTGGTGAGATCTTGTCGGTGTCGCAGTTCACGCTTTATGCAAGCGTGAAGAAGGGTGCCAAGCCGGACTTCCACAAGGCGCAGAAGGGCCACGCGGCGGTGGAGCTGTACACAGAGTTCCTGTCGCAGCTCAAGAAGGGCATGCACAGCGTCGAGAGCGTGCAGGACGGGCAGTTTGGCGCCATGATGGACGTGGCGCTGGTCAACGACGGCCCCGTGACCATTGTCTACGACACGAGGGACAAATAGAAGAGGAAAAAAAGAACGTTCTATAATCGGTACCTGTATGTAGTGGTAAATAGACAGCCTAGACATCTAGCCTTGGCCGTGGCGGGAGTTGTGGAAGAGACGGAACGGCGACAGCGCTCTCCGTGGCGACAGCGCTCTCCCCGGAGAGAGGTCGTTGGACGTCGTCGGCGAGAGCGTGCCGCCGGGGCTGTCGTTACTGTTGTTGTGTCTGTTGATGCTCGAGCTGCGGGACATGGACCGGCCGATCCTGAGGAACCTCGACGTGCGGCCGGCGCCGGAGGACGTGCCGCTCTCCCCTGAGACAGACCTCTCCATCTCCAGCGTCTGGCCGGCGACCAGCGGGTCGTACACAGACGGGTAGCTCGTCAAGAAGTTTCGAAACGTGTTCTTGGCCGGCGTCGCCGCTGCGGCAGCGGTGGCGGCGGCAGCAACCTTGCCGTGCACGTAGTTTGGGTTGAGCACGATGACGGGCACCCACCCATCGTCCAGAAAGTGCTTCGTCATTGACGGGTCCTCGTTGAGAAAACTCGTGAGCTTCGCCTTGCGGATGCCCCGCGTGCCCATGACCATGAAAGTCGGGTCGAAGTCCTTCAATGCACGGGCCAAGGAGTACTCCACGGACCCGATCCGTATCTCGACGACAACCTTCAGCTTGCGCCGCTCTTCGTTGCACTTGCACACCATCTTGAACAAGTTCTGGCAGTCCTTGCGATGGCTCTGTACCCCGTACTTCATCACGTGCTGCAAGGAGACGACCTTGAGCACAATGACGATGTCGTTGTCGGCGGCCATCTCCGTGAACGTCCATGCCAGGGCATCCGCAGAGGGCTTCTCGTCGTCGTAGGGGACCAAAAACGTCCGTGTTGTGTTCCGGTAGTGGAAATGCTTGTCCTCGTGCACTATCGTCATCTGGTAGTGCGACACGTCCTGGTTCGGGCTGTAAGTGTCGAACATGATGCTTCTTTTCCCCGACCTGTCGTCGTGCTCCTTCTCCTCACGCTCATGCTCATGCTCTGCATGGTCATGGTGATGGTGGTGATGGATGTGGTCTCTGTGGTCGTCCCGATCATCGTGGAGCTGGTACATCATGGCGTTGTGCATCGTATTGTTCTGCGTCGTTTCGTCCGGCGGCATCTCCTCGTCGAAGTGGAGATGACCTTTCACGTTGATTTCCCCGACGTCCTTCGGCAAATGGAAGTCGTCGTTTAGCACCTCCTCGATAGACTCACTGGCGTCGTCGTTCGCCTCCTCTTCCTTCACTTTCTCCACCCGTTCCGGCGTCAGCGGGATGTCGGCCGTTTCTCCGTCCGGACCGTCCGGGTCGTCCCCGGGGTTGTCCTTGGGCCCGTCCAGCGTAATAGACGAGATCGACGGCATCATGCTCTGGTGGGGTAGGTTGATCGACATACTCCTGGCCCTATTAAGTTCCTTCCGAGAGCCGTCTTGTCCTTCAGTGGTTTTCTGTGTGTCGATATGGTGAAGATGTGATGGCTGCAAAAAGCTCATGAGATTGTGCGAGACGGAATACGGAAAAAAGACAAACGAAAGAAACATGTCACTCCTGGACGGCGGTTTCTTTCCCCGTATCGGAAGGGCTAGCAGACAAGAAGGTCCACAAGTACGCAGAAGGACAAACAGGATGTGCAGATTCCTCATATACAAGGGCAAAGAGCCCATGACGCTCTCGAACCTGCTCACGAAGCCGGCCCACTCGATCATCAACCAGTCGTACGACTCGAGGCTCAGAATCGACGCCCAGCCTGTGAACGGAGACGGCTTTGGCGTCGGATACTACACATTGGACGACGATCAGGAGAGCGGTGACAGCAGCAGCAGCAGCAGCAGCAAAGACAACAGCCCCTGTCTGTACAAGGCGATCACGCCGGCGTGGAACAACCTGAACCTCCAGCGGATCTCGGAGAAGACCCGGTCGAAGCTCATCTTTGCCCACGTGCGGGCGTCGACGTACGGGGTGCTCAGCGAGACGAACTGCCACCCGTTCACGTACAAGAACATCATGTTCATGCACAACGGCGGGATCTCAAACTTCAACAAAATCAAGCTCCGGCTGATCAACTTCATCGACGAGGAGTACTTCCTACAGATCAAGGGCTCGACGGACTCGGAATGCTGCTTTGCGCTTCTGCTCCACTGTCTCAAGCAGAACGGGTTTGACCCAGACAGCGGCGACGTCTGCGACTTGACGGTGCTGCGGGAGTCGCTCGTGGACACGATCCAGCACATCAAGAACTGGGTTAAGGAGGTGAGTAACGACCCGTCGTTGCTCAACTTCGCCGTCACTGACGGCGAGAACATCGTTGTGTCCCGTTATGTGACAAGCAAGACGGACGAGGCTGCCTCGCTGTACTTCTCGACTGGGTCGAGCTTTGTGGAGTTTGCGCCGGGCCGGTTCAAGATGGAGCGGATGAACAAGAGCCAGAACTTGGTGATGGTGGCCAGTGAGCCGTTGACGTTTGAGCGGAACGATTGGATCTCGGTGCCGACGAACTCGTGCATCTCCATCCGCAACCTGAACGTGCTCCTGCACCCAATCGTCGACGAGTACTACTCGAAGGACCCCGTACAGCCCCGGTCGAACCAGTTTGCGTCGTCCAAGGGCATGTTGGGCTCGTACCCGGCGGCGGACGACCAGTACAACAACGCGGTGCCTCCCTTGGAGAGAGAGGGCCGTGCGGTGCGTGCCTCGTGAGAAACTATTGGTTATATACGTTCTATATGTACAGCTGGTCGCCCCTTCAATCCTTCAGTCGTTCAGTCGTTGTAGTCGTTTGCCGGCGGAGCACCGTTCTCGCTCCGCATGTACATGTCGATGGCTGTGGAGAAGGCGGCGAAGCCCGCACAGCCAATGACGACGGCCTCGGGCCCGCTCTTGAGGGCCAACCCGCCGCCGGTGATGCATCCGGCCGCAGCACCGTTGTAGAGGTCCGAGCGGCCCCGCAGTCCCTCGATGCAGCACTCCACACCGCTGAAGATGAGTCCGATGTACCCGAAGTTGCGGGCACTGCTCTTGGTCCGCTGCCACACGTCCTTGAACTGGATCTTCATCTGCTCCTTGAGCGGGAGGTCGAGGTAGCTGAGCTGCTGGGCGGCGGCGGCGCCGCCCATCTGGCCGATTCCAAGCGGCGTGTCGTACGACATCGACGCCATGAAGAATCCAAAGACACCTCCAAGCACAAACCCACTGCCACCGGCTAGCATCGCCTTGCCCGGACACGAGGACACAAAGGCCATGATTTGGCGGGCGCCCTCTTCGCCCTGTTCTTCAGGCGTCATCTCGGACATGCTCTTCGGAGGAGGAGGTAGGAACGGGTTGTTCATCGTGCTTGTGTTTGCTTGGCGCCTGGTGTGCTACCACTATTAGCAACCGCCTCTGCATCCTTCCTTCTCCTGCTTTCCTTCTTCTCTTGAGCTTCAGCCTGTGCATTTTTCATGTCGCTTTCCAATTTGCGCGCCGTCTTTGGCTAAGAGGAGGTTTATTATTTCATTTCCCCTTACTTGTTGAGTTAGATAGATATTATTGATTATATTGGGTAAATTTTGTGATTATTTACAATAACGTAACTATAGACTTGGATCATATAAACAGGAGGAAAAAGCGCCGGTAGGTAGAGCTTCTCGGTCATTACATCGTCGCAGGAGAGGACACCTAGTTCTTTGGCTCTTCCTTGTTGGAGTCGGCGTCGGGTTGTTGGTTCTTGTACATCTTCTCAAACAACTTGAGGCTGGATTGCTGCAATTCCTCGTACTTGGCCTTGATGTCGGCAACCTCGACGTTCTCGCCACCGTTGACCTTGACGATGAGGTCTCTCAAGTCGGTGATGAGCTTCTTGACGTTGTCGGCGTCGGCCTTGTCCAACTTGTCACCAAACTCGGTGATGGACTTCTCTGTGTCGTTGCACAATTGGTCGGCCTTGTTGGTCTGCTCGATGGCTTCCTTTCTGGCCTGGTCCTGCTCCTTGAACTTCTCGGCGTCGTTGACCATCTTCTCGATCTCGGAGTCGGTCAAACCGGAGGAGCCGGCGACGGTGATGGAGGAGTCCTTGTTGGAGGCCTTGTCCTTGGCAGAGACGTTGATGATACCATCGGCGTCGATGTCAAAGGTGACCTCGATTTGAGGAACACCCTTTGGAGCTGGAGGAATGCCGGCCAAGGTGAAGTTGCCAATCAACTTGTTGTCTCTCACCAATTCTCTTTCACCTTGGAAGACTCTGATCTCGACAGAGGTCTGGCCGTCCGCGGCGGTGGAGAAGACCTGGGACTTCTTGGTTGGGATGGTGGTGTTTCTTGGAATCAATCTGGTGAAGACACCGCCCAAGGTCTCGATACCGAGGGACAATGGGGTCACGTCCAAGAGAAGGACGTCCTTGACCTCACCGGAGAGAACGGCACCCTGGATGGCGGCACCGATGGCGACAGCCTCGTCCGGGTTGACGGCCTTGGAAGGCTCCTTGCCGAAGATCTCCTTGACGGTCTCAATGACCTTAGGCATTCTGGACATACCACCAACGAGAATGACCTCGCCGATCTCGGAGGTGGCCAAGTTGGCGTCCTTGAGGGCCTTCTTGCAAGGCTCGTAGGTCTTCTTGATCAAAGGCTCGACCAACTTCTCCAGCTGGGATCTGGACATCTTCAAGTTGATGTGCTTAGGCCCGGTGGCGTCGGCGGTGATGAAGGGAAGAGAGATCTCGGTGGAGAGGGCGGAGGAGAGCTCGATCTTGGCCTTTTCGGAGGCCTCTCTGATTCTCTGGATGGCCATTCTGTCGCCCTCCAAGTTGATGTTGGACTCCTTCTTGAACTGGTCGACAATGTATCTCACGAGGGCGATGTCAAAGTCCTCACCACCCAAGTGGGTGTCACCGTTGGTGGACTTGACCTCGAAGACGCCGTTGTCGATGTCCAAGATGGAGATGTCGAAGGTGCCTCCGCCCAAGTCGAAGACGGCCACGACCTTGGAGTCGTCCTTCTCCAGCCCGTAGGCGAGGGCGGCGGCGGTGGGCTCGTTCACCACTCTGGCCACGTTCAGCCCGACAATGGCGCCGGCGTCCTTGGTGGCCTGTCTCTGCGAGTCGTTGAAGTAGGCTGGCACAGTCACGACCGCGGAGTTCACGGGCTTGCCCAGGTACGCCTCGGCCGTCTCCTTCATCTTGTTGAGCACAAACCCGCCCACCTGTGCAGGCGAGTACTTCTCGCCCCTGGCCTCCACCCACGCGTCGCCGTTCGAGTGCTTCACGATCTTGTAAGGCACCTGCTTGATGTCTCTCTGCACCTCGGGGTCCTCGAACCGTCTGCCAATCAATCTCTTTGTGGCAAAAAGCGTGTTTTCCGGGTTCACCACCGCCTGTCTCTTGGCGGGGATCCCGACCAACCGCTCGCCGTCCTTGGTGAACGCCACCACGGACGGCGTGGTTCTCGATCCCTCTGCGTTTTCGATGATCTTGGGCGTCTTGCCCTCCATCACCGCCACCGCCGAGTTGGTGGTCCCCAAGTCGATACCGATCACGGTACCCTGGACCTTGTTGGAGTTGTATCTGACAAACTTAGGAGCCTGCGCGAACCCTGTGCTGGTGCACGGAAACGTTAGTATTCTGCCCAAGGCCATGCTCGAGCCCATGCTCACCGCCCCACCGCCTACCCGCTGTCTGCTGCTGCTTCTACTTACAGATCTGATATTCTTTGACACGTTAGCCAACATCTTGTATATCTGTGTATATCTGTGTATATCTGTGTATATGTGTGATGAAACGTAGGATGTGAAACCCAGAACCCCAAACTACATGCTACACATCACAGGAAGAACAACCAACAACCGCTGAGCTTCAACTTTGAGAAACGACCTCCACAAGTACTGCTGCTCGCCCTCCCCTGCTACCGACGCTGAGCTTTTTTTTTTTTTTTTTTTTTCCCGCTTTCGTCCATTTTTTTGTTGCCACCTGCCGTGGCCCCCGCTTTGCAAACCCTCCAGAACCTTCTAGCGGAGCACCCGGAACACCCCGCGCCGACGCGTCGCTCTGCCGTCTGCCGCCAGCTGCTGAACCACCGACGCGACTGCTGCCTGCGCCTCTGCCAGTGCCACGCGGCCGTCGCTGCTGTCTGCCGCCACCTGCGCCACATGGCGCTCGCTCAGCGCCCGCGTGCCGCCTGCCGCAAGCTCCGCCACGACGTCGGCGACAAACCGCGCCACCTCGCGCTGCCGCGCCGACGCGTCGCCGGATGCCGACGCGTCGGCCGCGGGCTGGCCCCGCTCTCTCTGCCGCTGCCGCAGTCTGCTCAGCACGTCGCCACTGCCACTGCCACTGCCACTGTCTCTGCCACTGTCTCCATTACGGCCTGTCTGTCTGCTCTTCCTGGCCTCCACCACCTTGTCGTGGACGCTGCCAAGGTCGACGCCGCCGTGCCGGCGGGACACAGTGCCGGCGTCCACAAGGTCCCGGAACCGCTTTGCCCTGGCAGGCGGCGCCTTCGGCGCCTTCGCCTTCGTCTTCGTCTTCGTCTTCGCTACCTTGCCCGTCGTGTCCGCCATCGTCTCGTCTCGTCTCGTCTCTCTTAGGGTCTACACCTCTCTATACCGCGCTACACTCTACCTACTCCCCTCCACCCCCGCAACTCCCACAACCATCCCGCTCAGCTGCAAATAGCTCCCCACACCCTCCACCACCCGCATCTGGCACTCGCCCACCCGCCGTAGCACCTCCAGCTGCCGCCCCCCGTCAACCCCGTCCCCGCCAATGGTCTTGCACACGCGGAAACACACGTTCACAATGTCCAGCGCAGAGTAACCCTTGCCACACAGGTCGCGCAGCACCGCAAGCGCAGCGTCTACGTGTCCGCGCAGCGCGTCCGTCAACATGCGACGCACCACCAGCGGGTTGGGCATGTCCACAAGCTTGAACACGTTGTCGCTGCTGACAAGACCAAAGCCGTAGTACACGCTCTGCAGGTTGTTGACGGCCTGGCGCATGTCGCCGTCGCAGGTGAAGATGAGGGCACCCAGACCGTCGTCCGTGTAGGTGTGGACGTGCTCGTGGTGCAGAATGCGCTTGAGCACAAGCAACACGTCCTCGTCGCGCAGGCGGTTGAAGCGCAGGATGGAGCAGCGGCTCTGCAAGGGCTCGATGATCTTGCTGGACTGGTTGCAGCAGAAGACAAACCGCGTGGAGTTGGAGTAGATTTCCATTGTGCGGCGCAGCGCCTGCTGGGCGCTGGCGGTGATGGAGTCGGCCTCGTCCAGAATGACCATCTTGTGGCGGTTGTGCGGCAGCGTGACCTTCTTCTGCGCAAACGTCTTGATCATGTTGCGCACCACGTCTATGCCACGGTCGTCCGACGCGTTGAGCTCCAGCACGGCCTCCTTCAGCAGCCTGCCGTCGCCCCCGAGCAGCTCCCGGGCCAGACACAGCACCGCCGTGGTCTTGCCGATGCCGGGCGTGCCGCTGAGAATCAGGTGCGGCACGTTGCCGTCCTGCGCTATGCGCCGCAACGCCTGGATGGTTTCTGTGTTGCCCACCACGTCGCCGAGCTTCTGCGGTCTGTACTTCTCGACCCACGGCAGCTCCAGGTGCAGCGGGTACTTTGTGTCTGCGCCTCCTGCTGCGCCTGCTGTTGTGTTTGCGCTTGCTGTTGTGTCTGCTGCCATTGCTGCCATTGCTGCTGTTCTTGTTGTTCTTGTTCCACACTTTCTACACACTCTGCCCACTCTACAAACACTACAGTTCTTCACACTGACACGAAAAATCGTCTTCCTCCCCCCCTCTCTTCACCACCCGCGCCACCCGCCGTCGCGTCGCCGCAATGCCAGCATGAATCGCCCCACCAAATGTTGCCGCATCGGGAAGTCTACCGCTTGCCCACCCGGCCAGGCTTGCTCTTCTTCTTGCGGCTCTTGACCAGCCCCGTCAAGTCTGTGACGGGGCCGGGGTGGGCAGCATCGGTGGCAGCAGCGGTGGCAGCAGCGGTGACGCCCTTGAGCAGCGCCACAAGCTGGTCCTTCTCGGCAGCACGCTGTTGCTGCAGCGTGCGCAGGTCGGCCAACCGGCTGCGCACCTCGTGCACAAGACTGGCGCCGTCGGCGCCGGCGGCGCCGCCAGCACCGTCCCGCTGCTCCACCAGCGCCAGCAACGCCTCCATGCACGACACCGCCCGCTGCACGCTCTCGTCGCTGCCCACAAACTCGTGCGCCAACGACAGCTTGAACAGCGCCTCGTGGCGCCGCCCGCTGCAAGCAGCAAACGCCCGCTCAAGCATGCCGTTCGCCTTCTCGTAGTCCTCGGCCGCCTGCGGAAAGTTCTCCGTCTCCAGACTGATGTCGCCCATGAGCATGTACACGTCCGACAGCCGGCCGTACCTGGCCACAAAGTCCGGGTTGTCTGCCGCGTGCGCCTCGTACGGCTCGGCCACGGGCGCCACGCCCGCCAGCTGCTGCTCGTAGAGAATCCGCGTGAGGTCGAGGATCTCCCACGCTATCTCGAAGTCGCCCTGCTCGGGCTCGTCGCCGTCCGCAGGCGCCTCCACCTCCTCGTCGGAGTCGGAGTCGGAGGCGGCCTTCTGCGCCGCCTCCTCCTCTTCCTCCTCTTCCTCCTCCGCTAGACGCGAGCTGAACTGGAACTGCCCGTCGCCACCGCTCTTCGCCGTCTCTCCCTCCCCCTCTCCCTCCCCCTTCACCTCTCCCTTCTCTCCCTCCTCCTCCTTCCCCTTGCCCACGCCGCCAAGCACGTCGCTGCTCTGCACCGCGTTCTCAAACAACGCCTTCCCGTACAGAAACATCAGGTCCGGGTCGTCCTTCCCCTGCTCCAGGTTCGCCATCTGACACGCCTCGGAGTATATCTCCACCGCGTCCTCGTACCGCGTCTCGCCCATCGCACGGGCCCCGTCTTTCAGCAGCTGCTCCAATGTCATGGTCCTCTCTGTGTGCACACTGTCTCTCTGTGTGTCTGTCGGCGTCCCAGCTGCTCTGTACCCCTCCAGGCCCCGCTAGCCCCGGCCTTAAACACCCTTGTCGACTGCTCTTGACGCGTTGGAAAGCTCACCACCGCCAGGGCCCGCGAGAGCGCCTCGCCTCGCGTTGCGCTGCCCTCCGCTGGGTCCCCTTTTTCTGTGTTGTCATTTTCGTGCTGACCTGTTGTTGTTGTTGTTGATCTGGTGGTGGAGACGGTTCCTGGTGGACAGAGAGCAGCCAACAGCACACAGACCATGTCCGACGTTCTCACTCCCACCCAGGCGGCCACGCCGGTCGACAGCGACCCTAAGATCATACGCAGAAAGCTCAACGGCTACGTTGGGTTTGCCAACCTCCCTAAGCAATGGCACAGAAAGTCCATCAGAAGAGGGTTCAACTTCAACCTCATGGTTGTGGGAGAAAAAGGGTTGGGGAAGTCGACGCTCATGAACACGCTTTTTAACAAAGACCTCTACGACTTGAATACGCACGAGTCGCAGATGAAGTTCGACGTGGACATCACGGAGGACTCGCTGACCCCGTCGATCAGAATCGACACGTTGAACACGGAGATCGAGGAAAACAACGTGAAGTTGAACCTCTCGATCATTGACTGCGTCGGGTTCGGCAGCTCCATCGACTTGACGAACTCTTGGAAACCCATTGTCGACGAAATCGACTCGAGGTTCGACTCCTTCTTGGAGGCCGAGACCAAAATCAACCGATCCTCCTCCATCCAGGACAACAGAATACACGCCCTCTTGTACTTCATCGAGCCCACCGGCCACTGCTTGAAGCCCTTGGACATCAACTTCATGAAGCAGGTCCACGAGAAGGTGAACTTGATCCCCATCGTCGCCAAGTCGGACATCTTGACCGAAACCGAGATCCAGGACTTCAAGTCGAAGATCTTGCAAGACTTGAACAACCAGAACATAAAGATCTTCAACCCGATCAGCTACGAAAACGACGATGAAGAAACCAAGATGATGAACCACGACATCATCTCCAAAATCCCATACGCCATTGTCGGATCAAACAACCTCATCAAATTGAACGACGGGAGGTTGGTCAGAGGTAGAAGCTACCCATGGGGTATCATTGAAATCGACAACGAACAACATTGCGACTTCATCAAGTTGAGACAGTTGTTGATCAGAAACTTCATGGAGGAATTGAAGGACTTGACCTCCAAGAAATTGTACGAAAATTACAGATCTAACAAGTTGGCCAAGATGGGCATCCTCCAGGATGACTCCGTCTTCAAGGAATTCGACCCGATCCTCAAGCAAGAAGAGGAGAAGAAGCTTCACGAAGCCAAGTTGGCCAACTTGGAAAACCAGATGAAGCAAATATTCCAGCAGAAGGTCAGCAGAGAGGAGAAAAAATTACAAGAAACTGAGGCCGATTTGTTCAGCAAGCATAAGGAGATGAGAGATAAGCTCTTGAAGCAGATCAAGATGTTGGAGGAAAAGAAGAAGGAGTTGGAGTCCAACAGCAAGTTGATTGACCAACAGATCCACCAACCTCAACAACCACAACCAATGCAGTCTCCTCAACTCCAGCAGCCTCAACAACCAACTAAAACCAGAAAGGGGTTTTTGCGTGGTTAGTCGACCAGCTCCATCTTTCGTATCTTTGTTGTGGTCCCCTTTTTTTCCCACCCTCTTTTTATCCATTTACCCCCACCCCCACCTTTTTCATATCATCTATAAAATATAGCTAGAGTAATGCAACGCATGTTTCGGAGTAACCTTTGAGTTCCCAATTAGGCAACTCACAAGATCGCTTTATAAAAGAGACACTTTTGGCACCCTTGGGCCATCTTTCAATAACCTTTGACACCTTACTCCCTTCCTATTCGTGCTCCACCCACATAGAACACAAGCAAGAACAAAAATTTAAATATACAGCAATGTTTAGCAAAGTATTCTGGGCCCTATGTGCGTACATATTCGTTTCGATCGCACACTGCGCAGAGGTGGTGACCACTACGCTTAACTCTCTCGAAGAACGGTCCGTGGCCGTTCTCGACCAGGAGTCATTCATCAGGACCGTGATGCTTGATGCAGCAACGGATATCGGCCGCTACAGCAGCGTGATGTACTCGGAAAACATCGAAATCCCGCAGAAGCTGCTCCAGTTCATCGTGCAGATCAACAAGTACGACGTCAGCGCGTTCCCTACAAGCATATTCATCCAATCGTTTCCCTTCGAAGACTTCGGCACCTTCATCACCCACTTCCCCTGGATGACTAGCTATATGAGCGCCTGCAGCATAACCCAGTTCAAGGTCCCCTCCGAGTACGCAGTTTTCACGACCACTGTCGAGGCAGACGTCGCCTCTGTCTTAGCCACTCCTGCCACTCCGACAGACACGTTATCCATCGTCCCGTCCACAACCACACCTGCAATTGCCTCCTCCACCTCCTCCGTATCTTCTTCTACTTCTTCCTCATCTTTCTCTTCTTCCCGTGCCAAGAGGTCGTCAAGTGTGTCCGAATTCACCAAACTCTCCACACTGCTCTCTTCATCACTTGGACAGAAATCGAATTTTAGCTCCAAAGGTACTGTTTCCGTCTCCACCGCCAACTCCTCGGCCGTTCCTTATCACATCTCCTCCTCTTCGCACGACGCCGCAGCTACCGTTGTGCCAAGCACCTTGCTGTTATTCTTCTTCTTCCTACCGCTCCTCATCTAGAACCTCTCTAGAACCTTGTCAATCCGTTCCATCTGTCACATTATATAAGTTTGGTTAGTAATCTGGCCTTATTTCGGCGCTTCTATACACAAAACCACGTACCAACAATGCAAACTCAGGGTCAATCATACGAGAATGGAGATGTTTCTTCAATTCTGTGTCGGTAACGGGCAACACCGTCTGCCCCACAGCCTCCACTGGAACTCTTTCGGTCTCTTTGTTGACAACCTCCACCCCTACAGCAGCTTCACAGAGCTGGATGCAGTTGTCGAACACATTCGGAGAATCTAATGTTACTTGTATTTTACACCACTGGTTTGTCTGGAGGTCCCAGTACTTCACGGCCAGGTCTGGTTTCCGCTTGTAGATCTTGAGGCCCTGTGAAGCATGGAGAAAAAGCTGCGGGCCCTGGTAGATGCAGATCGACAGCGTTCCCATGGCGCCACCAAAGCTCGGCTGCTCCTGTAGCACCAAGGTGAACGCTTTATCCACGGCGGCTGGGATTGGCGTCCACGTCCGGGAAACTGCCGTGAAAACAGCCACTCTGGTCACAGCACACTGCATCAAAGTCACCATTGCCTGTCTATGTCCTGTAGAATGCCATTGAAACAAATTGCGCAGAGAAAGACACAGTTCGAGCTGAGCCACAGATTTTTCTTCTTATCGTCACGGCGGGCGCGTTGCTGACAAAAAGAAAAGGAGGTGCTGTTGATGTTGTTGCAGATGGCTGCTTCTCGTTCTTCTTGCTGGAATGAAGAGCTTCGGAGACATACAGCATACAGATAATGACACACGTCACCGCAGAAGATAGTCCGCATGGACGGCACATGGGTGTCACCGACGTGGTGATGATGATTGTGCAGAGAATTATCGGATCAGGCATATTTGCAGTCTCGTCGATGATATACAGAGATGTGGGGGGTTCGCCGGCGCTCTTCTTCCTTGTGTGGCTCATAGCGGGATACTCGAGCTATGCCGGACTCATGTGCTTCTCGGAGTTGGGTTCTGTGATCCCACGAAGCGGCGGCTTGAAGATCTTCTTGCAGATCATCTATGACAAGCCCTACATGATGATCAACGTGGTGTTTGGCGTCTTCATCGTCATCTTCGGCTCGATCATCGCTAACGTGATGATTTTCGGCGAGTACCTCCTCTATGCGTTGGACTTCCAGGATGAGGAGACGATAGCCAACTACTACAAGCCCATTGGCTTTGCTTTCTTGATTTTGGTTTCCGTCATGTTGTTGGTGTCGACTAAGTTTGTGATCAAGCTGCAAACGTTCACCGGGTTCCTGAAGGTCATACTCTTGCTCGCAGTGTCACTCATAGGTATCGGCGTGCTTGTCTTGCCGTCCTCAGTGACAAACATCCCGAACAACCTCCACTCGGGCGATTTTTTCAAGATCAAGACGTCTGTCAGCGTCTCCTCCTTCACGTCGGCAATCTTGAAGGGGATCTTTTCGTTCAACGGCTGGCATACAATCCACAACGTGCTTGGCGAAATCAAAGACCCAGTGAGGACGATGAAAAGGGCTTCGCCGCTGGCGATCTTTCTCATCAACTTGTGCTACATGTTGATCAACTTGACATACCTCATTGTAATTCCGTCCGAAGAGCTTTTGGAGATCAATGAGATGGTTGGGTTGGTGCTTTTTGAAAAAGTGTTTGGCAACTCCGTCGGCAAGCTTGTATTGTCAGCCCTGATCGCCTTCTCCGTCGGTGGCAACGTCATCACTGTGCTCTACCACATCTCCAGAATGAACCAGGAGATTTTCAGGGAAGGGTTCATGCCCTTCAGCCAGTTCTTTGCCTCGAACATCCCGTTTGGGTCCCCGATGCCGGCCCTGCTCATCCCCGTCGTCATCACGTCGCTCTTCCTCGCCATCCCGACAGAGTCAAACGTCTTCAACTACGCCATCAACCTTGAGAGCTACCCAACACAGATCTTCTTCGGCATGGCGTGTTTTGGCATCCTTATCTTGAGACGCCGCTCTCCCCACATAGTGCCAAGCATCAAGGCCTCTGCTCTTGACATCGCCTTCATGGTCTTCTTCTCGCTCTTCATGTTCCTCGGTCCGCTGGTCAGACCGGACAACAGCGAGTTTAAGGGCTTGCCCAACTACGCATACACTTCTATCCTCATCCTCCTGATGTGCATGCTTTACTGGTTCTTCATGTTCAAGGTCTGCCCGCGGGTGTTCAAGTACCAGCTTTCTCAAGAAGAGGTGACCCTCGACGACGGCATGAAGATCAACAAGTGGACTCACATCGATCTCCCTGCCGACGGTGGTCTCTACGAGGCCATCTAGACCTGTCTATCGGACATCAAGCTGCGTCCCCTGTCTAGCATCTATACAAAAACAGTAACTTTCCAGTATCCCTGACAAACATGTGAATTTTCCGAAACAGTAGAGACTTTCACAGCCTAAAAGACGGCGAGTGTCTTTTTTTCCTCCTTTTTCCCTTTTGCTCCCTTCTGCAGACGAGTTTCTTCACGTTTGCCGTGTTCTTTCAGAGACGTATTAACCCTGATTCTGTCGAGTGTGTAAATAGACAGACAACAATGGCGACGATGACATTCTATGAGTTGCTTGGGGTTGAGACCTCGGCGTCCGAGGGTGACATTCGGAAGGCGTACCGGAAACTAGCCTTGAAATATCATCCAGACAAAGTGTCGGCTGAAGAAAGAGATGCCAGTGAGATAAAGTTCAAAGAGATCACGGAGGCGTACGAGGTGCTATGTGATGAGGACAGGCGAAGGGACTACGATTTGGGCGGATACAAGAGTGGCCAGAGAGGAGGTCCTGAGTTTGATTTCGATTTTGATTTCGGTGGCGGATTCGGCAATGGTAGAGGAGGAGGTGGGTTTGGAGGCGATTTTTCTCCTGATGACTTTGCCAGCTTCTTTGGATCTGGTGCCGGAGGAGGCAGACAGGGGAGACAGAGTGGTGGTGGTTCCGAGCGTGTTGACCTGAACATCGAGTTCTCCACAACGGTCACACTGAAAGATTTGTATTTCGGGAAGTTGGTGAAGAAGACATACACCCGAGATATCATCTGTGTGAAGTGCAAGGGTTCTGGACTCAGAAAGAACGCAGTGGAAATTCTTTGTCCCACGTGTAATGGACACGGTTTGGTCGAGGAATATAGACGAATGTCCGGTCTAGGGGGCGTGATGTTTGTTGAAAGAGTGCCATGTAAGAACTGTGACGGGAAGGGCATGTACTCAAGAGCGGACGATAGATGCAGAAAGTGTAAGGGCAAGGGCGTGACGAAGGAAGAGTGCACCTGTGAGTTTGAGGTCAAGAAAGGCTCTCCAAATGATGGGATTGTGACATCGAAGGGCTTCGGTAATGCCAGACCTAAGATGAACACGGGAGATGCCATTTTGAAATACAGATACGAGGCAGACACAGATGCAACGAGCAAGGAACATAACTTCCAGAGAGATGGCAACAGCTTATATACAAAGCTCTCTATCAACCTTACCGAAGCACTAGGGGGCTTTGAAAGCGATCGATTCATACAGACCTTAGACGAGAGATGGCTCAACGTTAAACTGCCCATGGGGAAAGTGATCAGGCCCGGGGACAGCATTGTTATCAAAAATGAAGGAATGCCGATACTCGACTCCAAGTCCAATTCGTGTGGGGATCTGTACGTGGGTGTGGATATTTTGTTCCCGAAGGATAATTGGATGTTAGAAAGAGGAGACGTCGGAAAATTGAGCAATCTTTTAGGTTTTGTCGACAGAAGTAAGACTAAGACTAAAGATGCACATGGAGATGAAAACGATGACGATAATAATGAGAACGACGTGGCAGACGTTGTCCCGACCGTGTTCCAGATTAAAGATAAAAATAGCGTTCCTAAGAGCTTCAACACGTATGTCAACAACACTGAGGTGAAGACTTTCGGTACCGAGAATGCCAACTCTGGTTGGTTTGGATGGTTCCGGTGGTGAGCGTAGACAACCGTGGCTAATGGGTTATGGTATAACTTGACATATAGAATTAAGATGATAGTATTAAAAAACTATATAGATTATGAATTATAATATACATACATGCGGATATACAACCTTTTCTGCTTTTCCATGCGTTCAAAAACAAACCCTTTTTCACTCAAATTGCTGCTGGCCTCTCCTTTTGGTAGAACTCCATAATCTCAACCAATTTCTTGTCGTCCTTCTTTCTCTCTTCATCGTCATCATTGTCGTCGCCAAACTCGAGCAGTTCATCCTCGGAAAATTCCAGCAGTAAGTCTTCTGGCTCTTTCATCTCGTCAGCGCCAACCTCTAAGCAAACTTTTGGATCCTGTAGGTTGTCTTTGCGCCATGCGCCATCCAACTCCATAGGACTCTTGAATTCCTCTGCGGCAGCCAAGGATGAGGCAGTCGGCTTTCCCCACAAATTGGATAGAAGATTAGTATTCATTGGTGCATACATGTCCTCCATGGAATCGGGTATTTCTTCGTTATATATGCCATTTGTGTTATGGCTGACAATTTCAAGTTCAACATCTTCCTTTTCCTCCTTCTTTACATTATCGGAACGAGTCGTCATCATTAAACTTTCCAGATCCATGAAAGTCTTCCCATCTTCGGACTTAGGATCTCTGTCCTTGTAGTCAAACGTTGTTTCTTCAATGTCGTCGCTTCCCGTAGATGAAGACAGCAAAGCTTGAACGCTCACTTTGTGCGTCCTCTCATACAGTGGTGAGTCCCTCTCTGTCAGCAACCTCTGCATTGAGGTTATGTCATCGGGTTCGTCTGTGAATGTTATCTCCTGCAGGTTTTCGGATGTGTTATTTGTAGGCAGGTCCTCGTTTGTTATGCCAAACTGCTTTTGATCTTGGGCTTTGGATTTTTTGAAAAAATCCGCCAAGTCATTTTCTACGCCTATGGTCAACTGGCTCCTGATCTTTCTCGCCTGACCCAAACTGGACTTGAAGTTGATAGAAGAGCCCAGAGAGGAGCCAAATGAAGACCCAAGTGCCGAAGAGGACCTCGAAAGAGTATTGGTTTTGTCAATTTGCGACTGTGATCTTTGCAGAGTCACGCTGTCGTGGTGTGATTGTGCCTCGTCGCCATTCAGTTGGGTATCTCTACTATCAAATATCGAGAAAGGCTGCTTAAGAACTCTCCTTGCCTTGTTGGCACTAGAATTTGATGTGGTTGTTGTCGAGGCCAGCGACGGTTGCAACTGGCTCTCTTTTAAACCAAAAATGTTTGACGATGCTGCTGCTGAAGACGAAGAAGACACCTTCAGCCCGTTTGCTGACTTCGAACGCAATACTCTTCGTCCATTCGACGCATGCGCCAGTGCATTCAGTCCTGTGGTGGAGTCTGCAATTGACGCAGCAGCCTTCTTCGTCGTGGTGATGTTTTCTTTGTCCTTGGCTTTGTCCCTCGACTTGAGTGTGGCTGCATGGCGGGCCGCCAATGAGCGGTGCCCGACTCTCTGTTGTTCCGACATGTTTGCGGTTCTCTCTAGCAGTGCGTGTCTCTATGTTCTATGTGTAGCAACTCCGGACACCAGAAACACAATTACACAGGCCCTGAAAAGCAGGACTGGCATCAACACCGTAAACAACAACAACTGAACGGAACCCAGAAATTTCCTTTTCCGGCCACGCATGATTTTCCAAAAATTCAATTGCGATAGATGGAAAACTAGAGGTACCTTTCAATATGACAGGTCTTCTCTGCTGGCAACCACGGTATATGTGGCAAAGATGAGACGCCACGTCAGCAATCTTCATACCTTGTCCCTGCTTGATCCTTATACGGCCAGCAGGCTGAGTTCACTGCTGCTGAAGGGCGAGTCGGAAGCTTTGCGTTTGCAGCGACTACTAGCAGGGCAGTCGAAACGATCGAAGCAACGATCAAACACCATCTCTGCCATTCTACATTATATCTACCACCATAGTAGTGTGCTATCTCGGGCTTATCCGGCATGGATGTTTCGGTTTGCGTTTGCTAAAACAGTTTCGAAAAAGGACAGGCTCCGGTTTGTCCAAGAATACAGTCCCATGCTATCGTTTTCTCACACGATAATGCGTATTATGGGAAAGGAACAAAACGACGCCGCTCTACGAGATAAATACATAGCCTTCTGGAAGTCTACCCAGCTAGAGTTTGTGAAATCAACACAGTTTTTAGACCCGGAGGTGCCCTTGGAAACGAACAGTGACAAGATTTTACAGCTGAAATTTCAGCCCCAAACGCCCGTTTCAGAAGATGTACGGAGACTCATCAAAGTACGACAGCAGTACAGCAGTGTTGTGAAGCCCAAGTTTAAACTCCCTGAGTTGGTGATCTCAGTTGACCCAAACAGGTTTGGCTTGCCGCCCTCTGCAGAACGGATCTTCAACATGAGATTGGCTAGACTTGTCAAACTCCAGAAGTACTATCGCAAATACCCTCCGATCACCCAAGAAGACATGCACATATTCAACCAGCTAGACCTTATTTCTTTTCCTGGAGCAGTAAGAGAAGCTTACGTCAACTTTCTCAGCTTGACCGCTTTTACCATCGACGATGAAGCCCGAATAGCAAAATCGAATATTCTAGAAAAGAGAATCGCCATCTCGGAAAAGATGGAGACTTTGTACAAAGAGCTTAGATAAGTTTCAGAGCGTTTTATAGATCAATAACTAATCCACACGTATTTCTTCTTTGTTTTGTCCAACACGCAGAACAACTTTTTGTCCTCGTTCACAGCTAAGTATCCTGCCTGAAAGTCGCTGTCTGTCTCGTTGCTATGCTCCTGCAAAACATACTTGAAGTCGGCTACAGCCTCTTTGGTGTCTAAGAGCAACTTATACATAATGACACAATCATCAAATAGCACGAGTAATCTATCGCTAGAGACAATCTTCATATCGGTAATGGTTTCAGTTCCTTCTCTTGTCATCTCGTAGGTTTGAACATCAAGAGTGGTAAGATTAAATTCTTTCACTACTATTTGCGAGGAATCTAAAAGCATTAAAGCGTGGCCTTTGTTATCGTCGCTGAATATCTTCATGCTCACATGGCTTACGGATGAATTTTCGTTTGAGAAAAGAAGTGAATGAGTATCCAGCTTGAATTTGGATTTGATGTCATTTTTTATTTTGCCAAATAATGAGTTCAACACGGTATCCAAATATTTCGTAAACTCGTTTACCTTAGATGCATCGTGTATGCTGCCATGATCGGAGTCGCTGTCAACTGCATTGATTTTGCTGCTGACAAACATCAAGAACTTCGTGATATCATTGGTTCGGAAACTGACATTCAGCTTTTCGTCTGCAGTTAGCTCGGATAGAATACTGGAAAGCCATATAATAGTCTGCTCAAAATATCGCTGGCTATCGTTCAATTCCATCATGAACTTGTAAGAGTACTTCAAATAGCTCTGGGATATTTTTATGCACTCTTCGATATCCAGCGTATACAAGGACGTATCGTTGGAAGCCCACTGGCTCAAACCTTTTAGGTCCGTAAGGAAAACTATCATGTGGTGTAAGCACGACACTAAGTCGTTGTATATGGAGCTCCTGGCGTTGTCGAAATAGGTACGCCCTAACTTTGTCCATCGTTTCACCCCTCGATCGCTCAAATAGTCGGTTAGCCACTTCTTTGTTGCATTCGATAACGACCCAGTAAGAAGTAAATCGTATAGATCATAGATGGGGTCGCTATTGTTGTTGATATCCTCTTTTGTTGGTGGGTTGGGGTCGTTTTCGTCGTTTTCGTCGTTGTCACCCCTGCCGGCAGAGTCGGTATTTTTGTTCCCGCTTTTATTGTCGTTTTCAATTTCATCCTCTTTGATTTCCCTTCGTAGCAACTCAACAATCCGTATCGTGTAATCAAAGTACGGCTTATAATGGCTGTCGATTTGGTGGATCGAGCTTTTGATATGGTCGATGAGGTTCAAGAGCTTGGAGCAGATGAGCAAGATTTTGGTGAACTTCTTGTCCCTGTGGATGAAATCCGTGTCTACCTTCAGCACCGATATGTCTCTGCTTGCAGGGGTATTCAGGAGTACATAGTGGTTCGACAAGGACTTGTTGGAGATGATATCCATGATTTCAGAGTTTTCAAAAATATCACACAACGTCAAGTTTTCGACTACAAAAATCCCTGAAAACACGCAGCTCAATGATCCACCTGTTGATCCTGCAATGAGAAAGTCCAGTACTGAGTCGTTGTCTTCCTCCTTGGATGTGCCTGAGGTACCGTTGTTCATCTTAAACTTGAGAGACGGAAGCGAGTTCGTGATGGCAACATCGTCAAGGATCCCCCCAACCCTTGACCGATTCAAGCCATTGTTTACCTCCGGGTTCCGTTTAAACCACTTTACACAAGATATTTCCATTTCTAAATGAATTGATCTGATCAACACCCCGCTCATTGTGTCGAACAACTCGATCAGTCCGTCTGTTGACACGACTGCAAAACACTTACCATCCGGCTTCCATGCTAAATCCTTGATCTTCTTCGTGTTTCCACCATCCCCGTTGCCGTTGGCCTCATCTGGAGTCGTTTCTGCATGCTCGATGTCCCATACCTTCTCGTTGCCTCTTCTGTAGACCCACACGACGTTGTCGTTTAATTGGAACGACACGAGGTCCATGGTTGGACAGAGGGAGAAGCACGAGGAAAGCTGCAACGCATGCGACAGCTCCTCCACTTCAGCATTGTGAAAAATCATCAGAGAAGTAAGGTCTTGCTGCACCGATTGTGTTTCCCTGGTTGCCGTATCTCTCTCTCTCTTTCTCTCTAGTGGAATGCACAACAAGAACCTCTTCGGAGAGGACCATTTCTGTCAAAAACATGTTGAAGCGATTCGCTCTTTTGGGGAATCAACCACTTTGCTGCCTTTGCTGTGAAGGGCTTGCTTTCCTTCTCTTCTCTAGGGCCTGTTGAGAGGGATATGACCACAAAGCCGAGCCGGTATGTTTAAGAAACATTTGGAGGTGAAGCCGAGCTCTAACATTAAGTCGTCTGAGAAGAGGCGTTTGCAGGAAGATGTACAGAAACACATCGAAGGACTGAGATTTCCTGGAAAACTCTCCAAGGCATTTTTCAACAGCAATGAGGTGAGCAAGGGCACACTATTCTTTGATTCGGAGACCAAGGATCCAGTGTTCTTCCAGTTGCGTGATGGCAAGAATCTTGTTCCGACGTTGCACGAGCTCTGGGCATCTGTCCACGGGTCAGAGCCACTCCAAATGCCGGTTATCATGACCCACGAAGCTGTCATTGAACGGTTAGTGAACGGGTCAGACCTTATGATCAGAGGCTGCATTGAGCCGTATGGTTCCGGCTTACGGTCTGGAGCTGTTGTGGCAGTTGTGGACTACAAGACACCGAACGTAGCGATGGCGGTGGGGAAGTGTTTGATGGATTTGGAGGGTAAGCGTGAGGACGAGATCCCGGATTCGGGGAAGGTCGTGCAGGTGTGGACCGTTGTCGGGGATCATTTGGCGTCGCTGGGGAGAAGCATGGATGAGGTGTTGAAGGAGGCGGAAAGAAGAAATGTTCAAGAACAACAGCAAAAGGGCGATGCCGAGACACAGACAGAAGATGCGGAACACGCCCTGGCGACTGTTTCGCTAGATGAGAAGGACGAGAAGGACGAGAAGGACGAGAAGGAGGTCGAAGAGTTGAAGAAAGAAGTCGAAGTAAAAGTTGCTGATGCTGCTGACGGAGAGGATCACGATGAGCCCGACGAGTACGTCATGAGCACTGAGGACATCGACGAGATGTTCCGGAGGGCGGTGCTGTACACATTGAACCAGGACAAGCTGGAGTTCCCGCTTCTGGCATCCCAGTTCATGTCAGGCCACGTGCTCAAGAATCTCCCACCCGTGGACGACAGCGTGGTGAACATGAAGCGGACGTCGTGGAAGAAGAGCGGCAAGTTTCTCAAAGCAATGGAAAAGGAGACGTTGCTCAAGCTCAAGGGCAAGGACGACAAGCTCAGCGTCGTCTCTGTGGCACCCCGTTCCGACCCACGGGTGCTGAACTTTGTGCCGTACCGGATCCAGGGCTTGGCGACACAGACGGCAGCCAAGACGGATGCCAAGACGACGCCGGGGACGGCGGCCTCGTCCGAGGGAGCCGTCCCGCCTTTGGTCGTCAAGACGTACCTCAAGCCCAGCAACGCGTCTCGCATGATGTTCAATCGTCTCGACGCCGTCTACGACTACTACTACACCGAAAACGAGATAAAGGCCTTTGTGCAACGGTACATGCGCCAGAACCCGCAGCTGGTGTGCCGAGCCAGCCCCGACTACATCGAGCCGGATGACATCCTCGGCGGGTTCGTCCTGGCAGATGTCCGGCGGGTCAAGCGTGTAGACATGGTGAACAAAGTCGTCGCCTCCTGCACGCTCTACCACGCCGTGTACCGGGAGGGCGACGCCAAAAGTAACGACGTGCTCGTGAAGAAGCGTCTTGTGCCCAAGCGGGGAAAGCCGCCCACCGTGAGCATCACCATCGAGAGCGTCAAGGTCGGCCGCCGGGTCGTCACCCGTGTCTCCGGCCTCGACGCCTTCTACGTGGACACAGACCGCCTTGCCGACGTCCTCAAGGTCAAGTGCAGTGGCTCCTGCACCATGTCGGACGATCCGAGACGGGGACCGACGCTAGGCGTCCAGGGCAGCCACGATGCGGCAGTCATCAGCGTCCTCTCCAAGGACTGGGGGGTGCCGTCTGCGTGCTGCACCGTCGACAACAAGACCAGCTTCCGCAAGAAGCGTAAGTAGCCTTTGTAGCATATATACTGTATGCAAATTAAGAAAGTCCTGTCAGAATCTGCCGGAGCGAGCCTGAAAAAAGGAGGAAGTGCCGGTTTGATCGGCTCAACATGTTTGGAAACAGGGAGGCGGCTCTGGTCTGGGACTGGAAAAGAACTGGGTTGGAAGGGCCTGTGAGACAGAAAGACATGAGTTCATCTGGCAATCACGATACTGCAACAGTTTCCGTTCACCTGGTGGACGAGGAAAAGCGTTTTGCGAAGGGATTGGACAAATACGTGGAAAAGTGCTACGTCGGCGATGACCACGGCGAGGACGATGGCTTGAACTACCACATTGTATCTGTGTTTGGCTCGCAGTCGACCGGTAAGTCGACGCTCTTGAACCGGCTTTTTGGGACGCAGTTTGACGTGATGGATGAAGAGAAGAGACAACAGACGACGAAAGGAATCTGGTTCTCGCACGCCAACTACGTGGCGTCTGCGGCGGAGGAGCAGGAGGCCGGGAGAAGACGCAACAGCAACAACATCTACGTTCTCGACGTGGAAGGAGTGGATGGCAGAGAGCGGGCAGATGACAAGGACTTTGAGCGGAAGTCGGCGTTGTTTGCATTGGCCACGTCTGAGGTGCTCATTGTGAACATCTTCGAGCACCAGGTCGGGTTGTACCAGGGCGCCAACATGGAGTTGTTGAAGACTGTAATGGAAGTGAACCTCTCTTTGTTCCACGAGCAGAGCGAGAAGTGTCTACTTTTGTTTGTCATTAGGGACTTCACGGGCCTCACGCCAATCTCGAACTTGGGCGAGTCCTTGGAGGCCGACATGAAGAGGATCTGGGTCGACTTGAACAAGCCCGACCAGTGTGCCGACTCGCAGCTCAGCGACTTCTTCGACCTCAAGTTTTTTGCCATTTCCCACAAACACTACCAGCCGGACAAGTTTGAGTACAACATCAGACAGTTGGGCGACGACTTCACCAACGATAGGCTCTTTAGCCACAACGCATACCACAAGAGGATCCCCATCGACGCATGGGCCCTGTACTCGGAAAAAGTGTGGGACCAGATCGAAAACAACAAGGACTTGGACTTACCTACACAGCAGATCCTAGTGTCCAAATTCAAGTGTAACGAAATTCTGAACAGCGTCTATGACGATTTGTTCTTGCAAGAGTACTCCGCCGTGCAGGAGCCAGAGTTGGACCCTGCGGCATCGTGTGCCCAGTTCAAGGAATTAAGACACAAGTGTCTTTCCCGTTACGATTCTCAAGCCTCTCGATACAAAGGTGCGGTGTACTCTGACGTGCGCAGAGACCTCAAGGCCAAGATAGACCTCAAGTTGAAAGGTTTCCAGTCGACTATCTTGTCAAACTTATCCAAGTCTCTAATTTCTAAATTAGATACAGGTTTCGCAAGCTTGAAGAAAACAAACTCCAAAAAATCTTTCAATGTCTTGTTGCTAGCTGCAACTACAGAAACTTTAGAGGAATTTAAAACGCAGTCTGCAGAGTACTCTCTAGCAGGAGAAGAAGAGAAGGGAGCAGAATACGGTGCGGACACCTCTGTATTTGTTGAGAACTACGCCGTCGAGCTAGAGAAGCTGGAAAAGGCATTGCAAGAGCTTTCTCATACTTTGAGGACAAAGGAATCACACATACTGATCGGTAAGATAACGAAGAAGTTCCAAACAAAATTCAAGGACTGTATAATCGAAGAACTTTCTGAACCAACTCCTGAGTCTTGGGATCACATCTTTAGCAAATTCAACGAGCTAATGGAGAAAATATTCAAGCCATATAGAAGTGGAGATTCGTTTGATTTCAAGATAGGTCTTTCACAGGATGAAAATAGCACCGTTCATATGAAAGTTCTTAGAAACATCTGGAACAAGTTTGACTCCATCGTGCATGACTATATAAATGACGACTCTGCCTCGAGAATTTTGAGAAACCTCTTTGAAGACTCGTTCAAGTTTGATTCTAATGGCTTACCACTCATATGGAAAACTTTCAGCCAGCTGGACTCCCAGTTCAATAAATCCAGAGATCATGCGTTGTCATTGTTTCCTGTTTTATGTACCATAAAGGGTCCAGAAGGTTCTACCATTCAAAAGCCTAAGTTTGACATCGAGAATGAACCAAACGAGGGGATCGACTCAGACGACGCTGGGGGTGAAAATTCAAGTGACGAAGATGACTCAGAGAATTTTGAAAAGTCGGACAGAAACTCAAGATTCTTGACTTTATTAACACCAAAGCAGCAGGCTAAGGTTAAAGCCAGATTTAAGAAGGAAACGGATGCCATTTATCTCGATGCGAAGAGGTCTATGGTTGCGAACAAAACATCCATTCCGACGTTCATGTACGTCCTTTTGATTTTACTAGGTTGGAACGAGTTCATGGCTGTCATCAGAAATCCAGTATTATTCATTCTTGCAATTTTTGTCATCACAGGGTTGTACTTTGCATATAACCTGCAGATGTTAGGCCCTATGCTGACAGTGACAAATGCCATGGTGCAGCAATCCAAAGCTGTCATCAAGGAGAAACTCAGAGATGTTTTGCTGGACGATAATCAGAAAGCGCCTCTTCCTACAGAACTCGAAAAGGAGGAAGTTCATATCGAAGAGGTTTACGAACTGCATGATCTATAATCTGTATACGATATTTCAGCGAAATTACCTGATACTTTTCCGTACATATAAAACAAAAACATCTATTGACTGTAGACAAATGAGACTTTAGGCGCTTAATGTGAAAAGTTATTAACATCGTATTAAGCTCATTTATACAGTAGGTAAATCAGTCAAACCAAATAGGTCGCAACTACATGAGAACATCCTCCTGTTCTGCTTCAACATCATCGTTATCACCCGTGTTTCTCTCTAAGTTCTTAAACGCATCAAAGTGAATTGGACGGTGACGTTCGTGAAAAAAGCTTAGTGGTTGGTCAATCTTGAGACTATATTCTTGCTCCTTATCCCATGAGTTAGAAATAAAGGCATAATTCCATATATCGGCTGCTGGGACAACTGTAAATCCCTTGAACTTCTCTGTCAAAATTAAAGGAGTGGTGACTCTATAATCGTCAGAATAGTGGATCAATCTGTCTGCTTGTCCCAAATACTTGGCATATTTTACACCCCAACGCAGACCATTTTGTGTTACACGGTTGCTGGTGATTGTAACGCTACCGCTAGCTATCGACACTGAGATTATCGAAGCCTTTTCACTCCATTCAAAATCATTTTTCATTCTTGCGTGATTGATTATCTCATAACATCCGTCAATATCAACCTCCTTTCCTGATGGTATGGTATGTATCCATCCCAATGGCTCTAATCCTTCTAAATATTCACTTGCAGGTGCATTTTCAGGGAAGTTGACTTGATGGTGTTCCCCGAGTTGAGGAACCATAACAATACATTTAATTTCTTTGACTTGGTCGTTATCAGGTGGAGATTTACCGAAGAAATAACCTCCAACCTGGACTCTAGAGTCGCAGCATGACAAAAACGTCGAAAGGATATTCTTCGGGAAAACGAAAGCATAACTGTCCTCATCTTCAAAATTGCCAGAAGTAACAAAAACCTTATTTTTTTGTAACTCGAGCATACTCGATAAGATTGCTCTTTTCCTCCAGCTAGACTTGCTCTCAAATTTTTCTTGTTCATTACTGTTTGTCGTTACAGTTATGATTTCTTCTCCATGGACATTCACAGTTTTTACCCTGGTCGATATTTGCTGTCCCATTTCCTCATCTTCGTCAATCTTGTTACCGTCTTTGTCCTTGATACTGACAGTCTTACTACCTTCAATTTCTGCTATCTTTTGTTTTTTCACAGATGGGGCATTCAAGTTTTGTCCAAGAATGATATCTCTTATTTCATTATCAGTCAATGAATCAAGATTAATGCTATATTTTTCAGAGTAGTCAGATAATATCAAGTCAGCCAATTGAGATTCCACATTTCTCCACTGGTCAACTGTCAAAGACGGCCAGAGATGATGCTCTTTAGTTATAATACTACTATTAGGTCTCAAAATCAACTTTGCTTTGTCTGCATTTATCTGTAGAGCCCTCATCAAAACAATGAGTCTGTTGAATGCTGTGAATGAAGAGCAACTTTCAAGCCAATCATCATATATACTGAATAAAACCATTTGAGGTTCTTTAGCAGTATTCACTAGGTCATTCAATTTATCAATTTTCAAAGCCGCATCAAATGGTAGGTGAAGTTCAGTTGGCCTAATAGAAATGTTAGGGAAATCAAGCATATGAACTTCTAAAGGATCTAAAATACCCTTGGTTGTAATAATAACTTGTTTTGGTTGTTCTTCTTTAGGTAGAGATCTAACCAAAGCTGCCACTTCTTCCGCAGATTTCCATTTAGATAATTTACTCCTATGCTTTTGACCTTGAAAGATGGAACTATGCATAACTTTCAAAAATAGCTGACCTGTTCTTGGATTGATCATGAATAGTGCACCATTCAAAACCTTCACTGCTGAATTTCCCTCATAGGTGCTATGTGTGACAACTCTATAAACATTGACGTCATCCACAATCAACTTATTATCGTTATTGAATAACTCAGCATAGTTACTTGAACTTAAAAATGCTTCTTGAGGTTGAGCCTGATAAAGTTGTAAACCTTTTCTGATTCTTTCTCTCAAAACATAAAGTGCAGGGTTTGCTTTCATGATAGTCTTCATTGCCTTTTGAACCAATTCCTTCATTCCAGGAAACCAGTTACCATAAGCATCGTACATATTGTATGCTAAATCAACTGCAATTAGCAAACCTGTTTGAGATGGGTAAACACTGGTATTATCACTAGTGTAATCAAGGTATTTTGCCCTAGCATAACGTGAAATATCATGAGAATCATAATCACCATATCTCAACTGAACGTCTATCCAATATTTATCACTCTGAATTGCATTGTGATCATCATTAGAATCAAATAACAATGAAGGTTTTGAACAACCTAATTGAGAAACTCCATTTAGTAAAATATCCGCTGTTGACGAGTTCATCTTGTAAGACTTACGTGGATGAATGGGTAATTTCAAAACGCTATCAATTTGTAATTCTTCCAAATGACTATCAAACACCTGACACAAATCAACAACTAAACTTTCGTGAATCTTTTGCCACAAATGGGCTCTAAAAATCTGTATTAATGAGATTTTCAATGTAGGAATTTTACCATGCAAGAAAATACCCGTCAAATCTAACTGAACTAAGAATCCAACATAGACGTTAGCTCTATTGATTGTTGGGGACCACCACAATGTAAATCTTCTATTTGGGATTTGTGACAAACCAGATCTCTGAGCGTTGGTTAATTTTTTAAACTTTAAAGTATCCTCGAATCCGGAGGCCTTTTCCCAAAACAAACCTTCCCACGACTCAAACCCCGTTCCTTTGAACAAAGTATGTTCAAGAATGGTCTCGATGCCACCAAGAGCTTGAATGACATCTGTACGATATGCATTAAGATTCCAAAGTCTACCATCATGTCGATCTGATAACCACCAAAATGGACTATTTCTTATGATGGAGTACTGTTTGAACTCTTTCCGAATTCGGTATCCTTTATCCACTGCTAAAGTTTGTCTGTCTTTCTGGAACAAAGTGCTAACTCTTGGTAACCCTCTATCCCAGCAATCTTCTAAATCTTCAAAAGTCAATCTTTTCTTTAGTTGTTCAGCCTCACTTCTCTTGGATGTAAACTCAGACCAAACTCTTTGTGAATCTAGAAACTCATTTTCCCACGTTGTAATATATCTGAAAATTGTCGGTATCAGCCGTTCATCATCATGTGTCATACCAACTCTGAAATGGGTAATCCCAGTATCAGTCTGTTTGGACCATCGTAAATCAGAAGTAGGAATTAAAATATGAGACGCACTTAGCATACCTAGACCACCCAACTCCTTTGGGGTATAAAACACGGCTGGTGGGAAACGTGTTGGCATCTTAGAATTCAACCCCAACTTGACCTTTGTTTGAACTTTAGTTTCGGATTTGACCAAAATATCGAGTAGTGACTCTGTAGCAATAATGGCTTCTCTGTAGTACACAAACAAAGATAGCACTGCTGTGTTCCACTTTGATGCCACTTTAGTGAAAGGACTGGATCCTGCACTCATTAAGAGACGCCTAATTGTATTGTGAAATTTTTCAACATCTTCTTGAGTAACCTGCAAAAATGCTTTTGCCTTTATTTCTTTTGTATTTTCGTCGATTAAATCCCAAACACCTTCTTTTGAAGGTTTGCTTTCCTTTGCTCTAAAATTTGGAAGTATCCTCACCTCAAAACCACACATGGTAAATAATAAATTAGGGTTGTCTCTGGAATATACTGAGGCTAGTGAGTTTTCCCATTTCAAATCAATAACTGATCTCGGAACACGCCTGGCAATTTCCCAGAAACAGGCACGTCCCAAGTGTACATCATGTCTAGTGAGTTTCATTCTAGAATCTCTTGGCCAGCATCTTCTATTGTTATAGCCAACAATCTGTTCAAAATTAGGATCAGGATTTTCAGAAAGATAGTCCTCGATTAATTCATCTGATTCATCCTTCGAGAACCGGAAAAAAATTGTTATCTTATCAATGTATCTCACGTACAAACGGATTGGGTGTGACACTTGCTTTTCTAAACTCTCAAATTCCAAAAACTCGTTCGGGCTCAAAGGAGATCCGGCCAAGTCGGTCGCTCTGTCCAAGCCTAAGATCATTAAATCAGTAGCGAGTGCGTAATATTGATAAACAAAGGATGCAAATTGAAGACCTTTCAGTAAACCAAATTGATTCACATGACTCATGTCTTTGTAATTAATACTAACATTGCATTTAGCAGTAATATAGTCAGCAATATTAGGATCCACAATCAATCTCAATAACTGATTTAACAACGTGAAGTCAATCTTTTCTGCTAGTTTATGTAATGAAGTCTGTAGCACGACATTTGTTTGATCTTGTGAAATACTCCAAACATCATCTAAGTTATTTACACCCTGGCACCACTTGTAAACTAACAATGGAGGTATTTCAGAATCATTTGGTTTTACCCAATTTGGAAATAAACCTCGTTTATCTGCTTCATACCATAGGTATTGGTCCAGATAAGCATCAACAATTTTTTCTAAAGGTTCAATATCATATACTGGAGATATGTGGCTATAATGATCCATCATTTCAAGTTTTACTTCCTTAAAGTTCCTTTGTGTTAAAATCGTTCGTTTTATATTGGCTAGAAACTCATGAGGGTTATCGTAGGCTTGTTCGATAATAGAAAGTTCTTGTCTTTCTTGGGAATTCAATCTACTATTACCTTGGTAAGCTTCTTTCAAATTCTCAAGGGCCAAGATTAAAATTTTACTGTCATGCTTGTAATTGATGGGTGGGAAAGGGACCGGAACAAATTTTCTGCTCTCAAGCCAATTGACCATATTCATATAGATCTCAACACCCTCATCAGGTGAAACAAAAGATCCTTCTTTTTGATACTCAAGTTGTCTATCTTGTTCGTTCTTGATCCATAGTCTTGTCAATCTGCCCAAGTTTTTCTTGGCAACGGTTTTTTCAATAGATGCACCACGTTCAATTCTGTCTCTATTATAGTGCGCAACAGATATCCAACCATCAGCTTTGGCTTTGATGTATCTCTCAATCACTTTTACAATGGGCTCAGGTAGCCCTGGGACTTTCCATGGAATGTTGGCTTTCCAGCATCTCCACGCTTCACTCAAATGTTGCAAAATTGCTTTCGACTTATTTTGTTTCATGCCTTCTGGAATCATATCTAGTATGTCTTTCATCACTGCGGCTCGTAATTCTAAATCATAGTATGAATCCACTCTCTGTTTAGTTATTGTTTTCGTAACCTCTTTGGATTGCCTACCTTCAAATTGACGTGAGAGGAGATTTCCTAGCCATCTTTCAAGGATAGGAATTATACCTCTCATGAAAAAGATCCAGACTCTCCATGCGGGCTGCCAAAATCCGCAGCCAGGTCCCTTACCAATGATTTTATTGAATTTGCTATAGACAACATGTTTCAAGTCCTTGATAGCCCTGATTTGATGCATAACTTTATATTTGTAACGGTATATACCAGTCAACTGGCCCATATGGTTCATTGCATAGTATAGTCCATCAGCCAACTGATAAGCATCTATGTTTCCAAGTCTAAACTGGATGTGAGCATCAACAATCATCTTGATCATTCTAAGTATCTCTCTTACCAAATGGAATGCATTACCAAATCTGGATTTCTTACGTTCTTTCGTAGTCAATGTTTTAGTTGGCTTCAAATTGAAGTTATAATCTAAATGAAGATATGTCAAACCCCTTCTGTGGATCAACAAATTAAGCATATTGTGACCTTGTTTACAGACTTGAATCCCAGCTTCTACCCAATCTAGAGATGTCTCTTGGAAGAATTTTGTTGCCTTCAAAGCTTTCAATAGTTTCGGAGTAGATTCATTTGAAGGAGATTTTTCTCTCTTCAATTCATTTAGTACATGGTTCTTCAATAGTTTTTGATGTGAAATTTTTATTTTCACACGTTCATCTGATGGGGGGTGTTGTAAGTACCAGCTTTTAACTAAGGCAACATCTTCAGCTCTTACCATGCTTCCAGTACTAGTATTGAAAGGATATGAGGACCAATATAATTCAAAGGCTTGGTAGCTATCTGAAGTGAATATCAACTCTTCATCAGATAAAAATGGAGCAAAGGAATCAGGAAGCTCAAGAGGAGTATCAAAAATCTCTCCTGTTTCATTCAGCATCTCTCCTGTTTCAGCATCAAAATCAAGGGTTTCATAAACGTTGGTAACTCCTTTTTTCGGTTTTATCTGATTATAGCTCGGATTGAAGTTGAATAGTGGTATATCAGGATCGTCTGTTTTAGTAAATAAAATAGGTGGGGAATGATATTTTGGAATCGATACTGACCTTACTAATGAGTTGTAGAGATATGGGAAAGCAACTTTGTACTCTGACTTTATAGGGTTTCGGAAAATTATTCTATCAAGTGCGTTAAATTCATTAAAATCTTCATCTTCTGGGTTTTCGTCCTTATATAGAGGTTCAAATTTGGGTCCTCCAGGCAGAGCAATATTGAGTGCTTTTGCGGTAAAAAGTGATTCTTTGTCAAAAAGATAAAAGTAATTAGGATCTATCTTTTCGTCGTTTATCAAAGGAGTTGAAAGTCTGTGTAAGTTTGTTAGCATGTTTACCTTCAGGTTCCATTTCCTGTAGGATTCTCCATTGACAAATTCGGGATCATCTATGAGCGGTTTCCCTTCGTAGAACCAATCTATCACTGCCTCATCTTCAATCGGATCTAGTTCTAAGCGAATTCCTTGCAACGAGTCGATTGATGGAATTTGTTTAGAAAAGTCGAGGAAGGGTTCTTCATCATCGAAAGGAGGGAACTTCATTCTTCTAAAGTTTCTCCGATCATGTTTCTCCCTTCTCATTTGAATCCAAGAGGCAGCCCACTGTGCTTTATACACTGGCTCAATCACTCTCGGTATTTCGTTCACAAGGGTGATAGCACCACCTGTATGATAAAGTATTTTCACCTCTTTTTCTGTTTCCCACGGTTGTGGCATATTTTCAAGTAGCTTCAGTATAGCGTGAGGCATATATTTGAGTGCTCCTAGCATTGCATGTTTCTCCTTGTCAAAAAACTTGGAAGAGAGGTCGCCCTGTGCGTTCATGATTTTCCGTATATGCTCTGGTGGCATTTCGTATTTCACATTGTGCACATACGTTCCCTTTTGGACTTTTTTCTGTGTGAACCGGCGTTTCTGACAATCCTGCCATCTCTGTGCTCTTGCTTTTAGCACTTCTATATTGGTACCCTTGGTTTTTTCTTGTGGAAGAGACGGAGGCGGTGGAGGCGGGATTACGCGAGAGCTAGATGAAGCGCTCTTTGCTGCCGCTGGCGGTCTAGCTATTGGCGACGGTGGCGGAGGCAATCGTGTGAAAGAGGGAGGCGGTGGCGGTGGTAATTTCGGTTTCTTTCTTGCTGGCTCCGCATTGGCGCCGGACCCGTTGGATGAGGTTTTGCTCCTGGATGTGGCTTTACCGTTTCCAGCAGGAGGACCCGGCGGAGGTGGCGGCGGTGGCGACAACGAAGGCCGTTTTGTTTTCTTGCTTTGCTTTGGCGGCATTTCCTGTCAAGACTTTGGCGACACGAGAGCCCTGTTTGTCGAATTTTTGCAATGCAATTGAGGCTGATCTCCAACAGAGGAAAAGAATTTGAGTTAATACATCTTATTTCAGGAAAAACTTCACGAAAACATGATGAGGAAAAAAGTGTTGAGCTTACGTAATGTTGCGGGGAGAATTTCTATCGGATTCATGATATTACAGTATAAGACATAGAAGTACGTGGAGGTTACAGAAAGCCGGATATCGAGTTGGAGGTCATGTTGATCTGCATGTGTGCCTCCCGAGCAATGGCACGGGCCTCCTCTATCTCCTGAGAGGTGCCCTGGGTAAGCTCGACAGCGTAGTTGTACGCCAGCTGCCAGTTTTTGTTGGAGGTCTCGTGTTTGGCTAGCCACAAGCGGGCCTTTATTGTCTCATCTGTGATGTCGCCACCGAGCTCCTCTTCCAAACAAAGCTTCATGTAGTTTTTCGCGTTCTTGGTGTCGTCGATGTGGGCGTAGAGGGTGCCGAGCTTGTAGAGTATGACCGGATCGGAGTCCACGGAGACGGAGGAGGCTTTCCGATAAGCTTTGATGGAGTCTTCGAATTCTTCGAGTTTTTCGCAGCAATTTCCGATGGCCTGCCACATACGCTTGTCCATGGGTTTCAAGGAACATGCTCTTTGGTAGTAGTACAAGGAGTAGAGGTGCATGTCCAAGACCTCGTAGGCCTGGCCCAAGCCGTACCATGCTCTGAAATCCTTGTTGTTGGTGTCGACGGCCCGTCTGTAGCTCTCAATGGCGGCGTTGGAGTTCTTCAACTCAACAAACTCGTGGCCCATCAAGGTCCACGCACTGAGGCAGTCTTGGCTCAACGACAAGGCCCTCTTGTAGTACATGATGGCCTTCTGGTGGTCAAACTTGATGGAGTGGTAGTTGGCTATTATGCAGCAGGTCTCTGGACGGAGCGGGTCGACTTCTGACGCGTAGTGGGCCAAGTAGGACAACTTGGACTTGTTTTCCATGACGTACAAGATGTTAGAGTAGATGTCCATCTCGTCCAACCTCATTGGGTCCGACTTCAGTATGTCGTCAAAGATGTTTTCTGCGGTGTTGTAGTCTAGCTCGTTGTACGAGATCAACGCCTTCTGGGTCTTCAAGAAGCTGAAGTGCGGGAATATGTCGGTCAAGTCGTTCAGACTCACAAGGACCTCGTTGGAGATCTGGAAAAACTCCTGGTAGACCGTCACCTTGAAGAAGAGAAACATGATGTAGAACTCCTTCTTGTCGGAGAACCTTGGGTTTTTCTGGAGGCGGGTGATCATGCGCAGAGCCTCACTGAACGTCGACAAGCTCGACACCAGCTCTTTCCAGCAGCTCCAGTTGATCGGGTATATCGAGACGGACTGGTAGAACATCTCCTGCGCGTGCGTGAGCTTTTTCGACTTGAGGTAGATGATGCCCTGCAAGTACAAGAGGAACGGGTCATGCAAGTGTGTGAGATGCATCGTCTTCTTGTAGATCTCGAGCTCCTTGATGATGAGCGAGAAGTTTGGATTCTGCGTCGTGTTGTCGTTCTGGCCCAAGATCGTCCCGTTTTCAATCGACTTCTTCTTCTCGCCGCTCAAAAACAGGGCGTAGAGCCGTATGAAGACCGCCTTGTAGCTGCGGCACTCCTTCAAGACGTGGTAGCAGCGGTTGAACTCCTTGCAGCTGAAGTAGGCACCTGCGAGCGCTATCTTGTCTCTCTCGGTGAACAGCAAGAACTCGTCGTTCTCCACCCCCGGCCCGCCCCCGTTCTGTCCATCCAAAGCCCTCGACCTCCCCATGCCCGCCCCGCTGCCCATGTTGAGTCCCGGACTCGCCGTGGCTCTCCCGGAGAGGCCTGTACTCGTCCCCGTCGCCGAGCCGGACGTGAGCATGCTCGATTCGAACGCCAACGACGACGAAAGCGGCGACGTCAACGTGTTGCCCCCCAGCCCGCCGCCACCAAGTCCACCCCCACTGCTGTGAGATGTCCTCTTCATGAGCTGGTACTCTGCGTACTGCTGCTCCGTCGTCAACGGCGCCATCCCGTTCAACGCTTCGCTGGACCATCGGGCCGCCTGGTACAGGTGTCTCTCCGTGAGCACCTGGCTGCTTTCAAAAAACACCTGCCGCAAAAACACCTTCTGGTCAAAATCCATGCTGCTGTGTCCGATTTTTAGTCTCTCTGCTGTCTCTGCACTGTCAATCCCCAAGCAACAGGCTCCTCCCGCCAAAAAGGGCTCTTGTTGTCTTTTCATGTTGACGAAACGCCACGAAAATCGTTCTCGCTGAAATTTCTTGATCTGTCGATCTATCTATCTATCTATCTATCTATCTATCTATTTGAAGTCTAGTAGTCCGGTGTGTGTGCTTGTCGGGTAGTCTGTGCTCGTGGCTGTCAGAACGACAGCCTCACTCATCGGCGGCAGCCACCACCGGCGTTGCAGGCTCGGCAACAGATGCAGCAGGCTCCTCCCGGGTCTCTTCCTCGGCGGAGTTCGTCTTGTGGGTGTGCCGTCTTCTCCTGCGCTTCTTGCCGTCGCCAGCAGCAGCCTCGGAAGGGTCCCGATCCTCCTTGGTCGGCCCCGTCGTCACCGCGTCCTTCTTGGCCTTCTTGGCCTTCTTCTTCATGGCCAACGGGTTCACGCCCTTCACCCGCTTCTTGCGCTGCGCCTGCACCTCCTGCTGCACCGGGTCCACGTCCTCGTCGCCGTCTCGTACCCGCTTCCCGGCGTCGACGCTGTTCAAGCCCTGCGTCAACTTCATCCGCTCCACGGCCTGCACCACCCGCTTCGTCACCGTGCTCATCGGCTCCATCACAAGCACGCTCCGGTACAAGAAACAGAGCGGCACCCCGGCGACGTTCCGCAAGCTCGTCCGCAACCGCTCGTCCTGCGTCACCACCAGGTACCGGTACTTGTTTTCGCCGTCCACGTTCGTGATGCTCTTGATGCACTCGAACGACGACAGCGTGTCCTTGTGGCCGCAACGTCTCTTTTCCATCCGCTTCGCCAGATCGATCGCCTGCTGGTTCTCCGAGTCGTAAAGGTGCTGCACACAGCACTGCGTCACAAAGTACTTCGTCTCGTGTTGCACGATGCCGTCCATGCCCTTCACAAGGTCGTAGTTGGCGTTCGTCGCCTCCAGAATCGTGCTGTCATCCACCACGCACTGGATCGGCGTCTTGAACTTGAACGTCGTCTTCAGCACCTGGATCTGCTTACGGTACTGCTTGGCTCTCTTCTGTCTCATGCTGTATTCAACGTTTTCTGCTGTCTGGTCTTTCCTTCCTCTCTTGACTTCTTCCCCCTCTTCCTTCCTACTTTTCCTCCCTCCTTTTAGGGAAAAATAATTTTTCAGTGCAGAAAAAAATCGTCAAGCCAGAAAAAGAGACAGAAAACGAAAATTCCGTCTTTGCCTGTCTTTTTCCTCTCGGACTGCTTATCTTCGCCCTTTCCCTGCCTCTCTGCTTCTGTCCGTGCTTCCAGCACACACGATTCTCTCAAGTGATTGACCAACAAGCATGTCGGGCCTCACACTATCCTCCGCATGGTACTCCTCGCAGTTGGCGACCATCTTCTTTGCCATCCTGGCAGCCACAGCCGCCTTTTCTGCCGCCTACCCGCTGGCTTATCTCTCCATCACCGTCTCGTTGGCAATCTCCCTGTACCAGGCGTTGACTGCAGAGGCTAAGAGCCCTGCTCCAGCTGCCGTTGCCGGTGGCGACACGCCAAACGCCAAGAGTGACTCTGCCGCTGATAAGGACACCGCCACTGGCTCACTGAAGAAGCTGGTGGGCCCGGCCAGAAAGCACCCAACGACCCCGTACGTGCTGCTTGCGCTCGGACACCTCCTTGTCTTCCCCCGGTTCACACTCACTTTGCTTCCGTTTGTGCTCTTTGCCTTCTTCCACGCCATCAACTACACCCGGACATTTGTTCTGCCTGTGCTCCCTGTCAGCGAGGGGCTCAAGAGCAGGGGAAAGTCTGTGCTCGAGCACGTCAACTCGAGATACAACGAGGCTGCCTTCCGGCTTGCGGTCTGGGTGCAGCTTCTCTGCTTTGCCATTGAGGTGCTATGGGCCGTCGTCATGACGCCATTGAACCTTGTCGGCTATGGGGACGGCCGTCTGTTACTCAACTGGGCTGCCGCTGCCGGCTGGCTCGTCTTCATCGGCACGTTGCAGTCGCAGAACCTCCTGATGAAGGCGGCAATCAACCAGGTTGTCACTAACGTCGACGGCGTCGTGTCCGACCCAAGGGTTCCGCAGCAGGCCAGAGATGTCTGGGCCAGAACAAAGCACGTCGTCAGATACAAGGACCTGAACCACGTCCAGTGATTGTGAGAATTTAAGAATCTTTTATATTATCCCTCCCCAACTATGTATCTGCTTATCTGCTTCTGTTCTGTTGTTCTCTCTTATACACACGCTATATGTTTGTGCCTTTCTCCGGCGTCGTCTTGCACGGGGGCTTCCTGCAACGCTCTCTCCTTCTCCAACACCAGCTTGAGCAAGGGCCCGGCGTCGTGTAGCGTGTGGCCCGTCACAAGGATTCGCACAAACGTGTCGTAGTCCGTGCCGGGCTCAATCAGCTGGAGGTAATAGTCGTACGAGTGTCGGAACTCGGTCTTCTCGTATTCGTCTAGTCCGTAGTACGAGGCATCCTTCAACAGCTCACCGAAGTCGTACATTCTGTACCACTTTGAGCACTCCTTTGATGGCCGCCGTAGCACATTCCGGACAAAGCTCTCCAGGGCGCCGCAATGGGTCACATAGTACGGTACGAGCTGCGACGTATCCCGGTCGTACGTCAAAAGCTCGTCGACAAAGCCAACCTCGTACCCGTGTCGCCGGTCAATACCCTTGCACAGGAGCTGATAGAAGTACTCGTAGTTGTTCAGCGAAAACCGCCACAGGAACCTCGGGTTCTGGAGGTAGAGCTGAACGTCTGTGTCTTCCACGACAAAGTTCCACGGCAGCACCTTCGAGCAGGCAAAGTGCAAGTGTTTCAACCGGTACGGATGCTCGATCCGTGCTCGGAGCACACACCACTGGTAGAGCTGGTACGCCTGCACCTGCAGGATCGCTGTTGCACGCTTCACAAGATCGCCCTGGTCGTAGCCGGCGTACGTGCTGTTGCGGTTGTGTTCCCGCTGAAACGCCGTTGTGTTTACAAGTGCCGCCGCCGTCGAGCCGGACGTCTCCACCGCCTCCACGGGCCGGTCGTTGTCCGGGTCGCAGATGGGAATAAAGTACATTGGCCCGACACACAGGAAGCAATGGTCTGCCGGTGTTCCAGCCTACGCCGTGGTCTACGCCTCTGGTGGGCAGAGAAGAAAGGCTGCCGCTATCCGGGAAACGGGCAGGGAGCAGAAAGATGTTGCAATTGCCCAATCGGGCAGCTCCTATGTCAAAATGGTGACGATTCATGCTGTGGCCTCAACAAATTGCGGGCCATGATGTGGGGGGAGACAGTCGTGTTGGGGGTTGTTGTTGTACTATAGACAGACTATAGATTGGTAATATACATAGATAGGCTGCCGGCTGGGCGGCACGGGGTTCAGGCCATGCCGATGTAGATGACGTTGTTGCCACGCAAGAAGACCTCGTCGTAGGTCTTCATCGTCTTTCCGTTGACGATCTCGCTGGCGTTCTGCAGCACAACGTTCATGTATCCATCGATGGAGGAGAGGACGCCCGTGTAGACGAAATCGTTGTGGAGCTTGATGTTGACGGGCTTGTTCGTGATGGAGCCGAGAAACGAGGCGGTGATGTCCTCGGCGGGGGTGGCAACGGCCTTGGAGGCGTCGTCCACAGCGGATGCAGACATGGGTAGATTGGTAAGTACGTGTGGGTGTGTGGAAAGGCTGGTGTTCTGGCTGAAGATGGCACAACAAAAGGCTGCTGGTTGCCGGGCAGGGAGGGTGTTGAAGATGTAGTGGAAATTTGACGAGGGAAAAAGCTGTCGCTGAAAAAAACGTGGAGACCTTCAGCAAAAGGCATCCGGTGCTTCTTGGGAGGGGCTCCGGGAGGGGGCATCTGGCACAGTTGTGCACCATACATAGGACCCTGCCCGCTGACGATGTCGAACGCTGCGAGAACTGCGAAGAAGGCGGTCCGATACGCCAAGCCGTCGGCGAAACTGATCAACTCGAAGCTCAAGCAGGAGCAGAGCATCAAGGCAGAGAGAAACAAGCTAGCCCTGGCGTCCGTGAAGGACATCTTTGCGATCCTGAACCCGAACGCCGGCAGCGACGATGACTTTGATCTGACGGACTTTGACTGCAAGGTGTACTTTGCGAACCCGCGGACGTTTGACAAGCTCCCGTTCTTCAAACAGGCCCACGTTGTGGAGGAGATGAACGAGCTGCTCAAGAAGAACTGGAGGAGCCTCGACAAGGACGTGAAGCGGTTTGCCGTGTGGTGGGCGTACGGGAGCCACGGGCCCCGGGAGGGCTTTGTAGAGCTCCACGACTACTACACACCCTACGGCGTGGAGGCCGAGGCCGAGGCAGAGGCAGAGACAACGGCGGCGATGGACAAGGCGCCCGTGAAACGGGCCTCTGACACAGAGTTGAACAAGATTATCGACACCATCTCCGAGGAGACCACGAGGACGTCGTCGGCGTCGGAGAAGTCTGCGTTGCAGATGTCGAGCAACGAGTTGGAGGCGTCGCATCTCAACAAGCGGCCGGAGCTTCCTCCGGACTTGCCGTTCAAACTGCCGTCGATTCTGCAGACGTTCAGGCCGACGGCCTCGACGATGGTGCATCGCTACCCGGCGCTTGACCCCCGCAGCTTCGGCCTCAAGCGGCTGCAGCAGTACCGCCAGGACCGGCGGATGAACCCGATCAACCGAATCGTGCTCGTGGTGTGTGTGTTTCTGACGGTGCTCTGCTTCAAGCAGGACCGGCGGGTGAACGTGACAGGCACGGTGCCGGAGTATCCGTGGGACGTGGCGGAGCGTGAGGAGAGGGAGGCCGAGGAGAGAGAACGGCAGGCCGAGAGGGAGGCCGAAGCAGCCCAGCAAGAGCTGGCCAGCGGGGCCGGTGTCGCCCAGGATAAGAAAGGCGGCCGGAGATGGTACTACCTGTGGCTCTTGTAGACGGGCCAGATGCGTGTAAATAGACAGACGCAGCAGACCGATCTGTATAGCGAGCCGGCCGAGGTCTGGCTACTTCACCTCCTGCTGCAGTTAGTGCGGTTGTTACTATTATTATTATAATAATGCTGGGTGATATCGAAAAGGCGTGGCACGCCTAGAAAATATTGTACAGAGAAGAAGACCCGTTCATTCGTCGCCGTCCTCGTCATCCTCTTCATCCTCTTCATCATCCTCGTCGTCGTCGTCATCCTCGTCGTCGTCCGCGTCGTCGATGTCCTTCAAATCCTCGGTCCAGCTCTTCTCCACCGTCTGTCTGACCCGCTTGACGTACTGGCTCCGGTGGTCTTTGTACAAGCTCGCTGCCTCCGCGTTCGCCGGCGAGTTGATGTTCGGGTCGTTGAGCAAGCTCTGGATGCTTGTGAGAATACTCGCCACGTCGTACGTAGGGCTCCACCTGTTCTGGAGAATGTCGAGACAGAGGTCGCCCGTGGCGTACACGTTTGGGTGGAAGATCTCGCTTGTGAACTTCACGTTTGGCGGCTTGTTCGGGTACTGCTCGTCGAACGTGAGACACAGTCTGAACGTGCCGTCCTCGAACGGCGTGTCCTCCGGCCCGATGATGATGGCGTTCCAGATCATCACGTTATCCGCCAAGGGCGACGCAGAGATCCCGCCCGAGGCGGATGCAGAGTCCTGCTGGATTCTTTTGAAGTCACGCATTAAGCGACGGCGTGCCGGGGTGGACATCTTGTAGCAATGTCACGGTTGTCCTGTATGTCGCTGTGTGTCTTTCCCTGCCGCTACACCCCGGTGCAAAACCCACATTTCTCTAATGGCTCACATCGTCAAATGACATGTATCTGTGTCTATCTCTGGAAACAGGACCCTGAGACCCCTGCTGACGTAATCTCTACAACACCGTTTTCTGTCGCAGATGGTGCACGGGTTCCCATTTTCCCCTGTTTTGGGTCGATCGACCAAAAATCCCGAATTTCCGAATTCCCGCTCTTTTTCCCCTCCTCCTCCCTGGAAGTTTCTGGAAGGTTCCACAGACAGGGCGAACCGACGAGCAGAGGAGGCTCGTGCTGGAAAAGGATGGAAAGATTCTGGAAAGTTCGATTGTGCCCTTGCACGGACAGCCGTCACAGGTGTCGAAAAAGCAGTGTCGTATAAATAATGGGCGTTTCGCAGTCGGTCAGAAGAGCAGGAGCATAAGGAAGCCAGGTGTCTTTCTTCCAAGAAATGTGAAGGTGTATTGAGTTTGTGGATTCTCCTTTTGTTTTCCCCCTTTCTTTTCAGCATAGAACTAAGTACTTTCGAGTCACTTATTTACACATATACATACATATACACACACTATGTCTAAAGCTGTCGGTATCGATTTAGGTACTACGTACTCCTGTGTCGCCCACTTCTCGAATGACAGAGTGGACATCATTGCCAATGACCAAGGTAACAGAACCACTCCTTCGTACGTGGCATTCACGGACACGGAAAGATTGATTGGTGACGCCGCAAAGAACCAGGCTGCCATGAACCCACACAACACGGTTTTCGACGCCAAGAGATTGATTGGTAGAAAGTTCGAGGACTCGGAGGTGCAAACAGACATGAAGCACTTCCCTTTCAAGATCGTCGACCAAGGCGGTAAGCCTAAGATCCAGGTCGAGTACAAGGGCGAGACGAAGATCTTCACTCCAGAAGAAATTTCGTCCATGATCTTGACCAAGATGAGAGAGACCGCAGAAGCATACTTGGGCTGCAAGGTGAACGACGCCGTTGTCACCGTTCCAGCATACTTCAACGACTCGCAGAGACAGGCCACCAAGGACGCCGGTTCCATTGCAGGCTTGAACGTCTTGAGAATCATCAACGAACCAACCGCCGCTGCCATCGCATACGGTTTGGACAAGAAGACCGAGGGCGAGAAGAACGTCCTCATCTTCGACTTGGGTGGTGGTACCTTCGATGTGTCCCTTCTTTCCATCGAAGAAGGTATCTTCGAGGTCAAGGCCACTGCTGGTGACACCCACTTGGGTGGTGAGGATTTCGACAACAGATTGGTCAACCACTTTGCCACCGACTTCAAGAGAAAGAACAAGAAGGACCTGACCGGTAACCCAAGAGCCATGAGAAGATTGAGAACCGCGTGTGAAAGAGCAAAGAGAACCTTGTCCTCTTCTGCCCAAACCACCATCGAAATCGACTCCTTGTTTGAAGGTATTGACTACTACACCTCTGTCACCAGAGCCAGATTCGAAGAATTGTGCCAAGACTTGTTCAGATCCACCTTAGACCCTGTTGAAAAGGTTTTGAAGGACGCCAAGTTGGACAAATCCTCTGTCGATGAAATCGTCCTTGTTGGTGGTTCCACCAGAATTCCAAAAGTCCAGAAGTTGGTTTCCGACTACTTCAACGGTAAGGAGCCAAACAAGTCCATCAACCCAGATGAGGCTGTTGCCTACGGTGCTGCTGTCCAGGCCGCCATCTTGACCGGTGACCAATCCTCCAAGACCCAAGACTTGTTGTTGTTGGATGTTACTCCATTGTCCCTTGGTATTGAGACCGCTGGTGGTGTCATGACCAAGTTAATTCCAAGAAACTCCACCATCCCATGTAAGAAGTCTGAGACCTTCTCCACTTACGCCGACAACCAACCGGGTGTCTTGATCCAAGTCTTTGAAGGTGAAAGAGCAAGAACAAAGGACAACAACTTGTTGGGTAAGTTTGAATTATCCGGCATTCCTCCAGCACCAAGAGGTGTTCCACAAATTGAAGTCACCTTCGACATCGATGCCAATGGTATCCTGAACGTTTCCGCCCTCGAGAAGGGTACTGGTAAGACTCAAAAGATTACCATCACCAACGACAAGGGTAGATTATCTCAAGAAGATATCGAAAGAATGGTTTCTGAAGCCGAGAAGTTCAAGGAGGAGGATGAAAAGGAGGCCACCAGAATTGCATCCAAGAACCAATTGGAATCCTACTCTTACTCCGTCAAGAACACCTCTTCCGAAAAGGCCTTTGAAGAAAAGGTCTCTGCCGAAGAAAAGGAACAAATCACCAAGGCTTGTGACGAGACCATTGCTTGGTTAGACGAAAACCAAACTGCTTCCAAGGAAGAATTCGACGACAAGCAAAAGGAACTTGAGCAAGTTGTCAACCCAATCATGACCAAGTTCTACCAAGCCGGTGGTGCCCCAGGTGCTGCCCCAGGTGGTGCTGCTCCAGGTGGTTTCCCAGGTGCAGGTCCAGCTGCTGAAGAGCCAGCTGGTCCAACTGTCGAAGAAGTCGATTAATCGTGATGATACATATTATTCATTTTCTTGCCTGTAACTAATAGAACGAAAATATTATTCCCTGGCTTCATTTTGTATAGTATCTTTTCATATTCCATTGACAAAACTCTTTTTAGACTGTATAGGATTAGATCTTTTCTTAAATAATTATAAATAAACCAACAATTTGAAATTTGAAATCTGGAACAAACTCCAAAAAAAAAGTAACAGGGTAGGACAAACCACAAGCTCCCCTAGAACTAGTGAGAGTGTGTGAATTCTAAAAACAAAGAGATGCTCGCACTCAGAGTTGAACTGAGGATCGCCACATTACTAGTGTGGCGCCTTACCAACTTGGCCATACGAGCAGATCTGCTACAGAAAATTCTCTGCCTCTTTACCTTGCACACACATCATGTGAATTCTTCCACTGTCAAGTGGATTACGTAATTCCCCTCCTCTAGCGGCTATTTCCTCACGTGCCTCCGCCTTGTCCGGCTCCGGCACCATGTTTCGCTCCCTCCTTTGTCCTCTGGTCCTACCCCCTGGCCAAGCATGCATTGACAAAAGACCAAAACAAGACGATTGTAAGTCCTGGCTTGGGGTTTGTGGCGTCTGGGACTGCTTTCGGAATCGAAGGAAGGACAAAGATTAGCAGCAGTCGATACCGGCAGTGAGAGTCCGTACCATGAGGCTCCTTTCGCCGCTTTCGTCGAACAAGAGCCGTGCAACTCTTGTGTCCATGCTCTGCTGGTTTACGCTTTTCACGATCTTCCAGTTCATCGACCCGTTTCTCTCCATCTCGCACTGCTCGTTTCCACGGATTGCGAATGATTTGGAGTATGACTCGGAGGTGAGCATCAGCAAGGTGCTCATCATCGCGGACCCGCAGTTGATCGACAACCATACATACCCGGGGAGACTGTCCCCCTTGCTAAGCCTATCAAAATTTACCGTGGACAACTATATATATAAAAACTACGTGGCGCTAATGAACGAGCTCAAACCTCAGACAATATTGTTCTTGGGTGACTTGTTAGACAACGGAAGAGAGTCCTCCGACGAGTACTACGAGAACGAGTATCAGCGGTTCATCAAAGTGTTTGTCGACCCGGCAAGAAACAGGGAAGTGGAGTTCATCACCAGCGTTCCGGGGAATCACGACATTGGCTGGGCTGATGGGGTCACCGAACACTCGCTCGAGAGGTTTGGGCAGCACTTTGGACATCCGAACAAAATCATACAGAAGGGGAACCACGACTTGATTCTACTCGACAACTTGTCCTTAATGAACACCGTAGATAAAAAGGTTGCCGAACCGGCACAAAGCTTCTTGAACACATTGAGGGAAACAAAGAAGGAACGAACAAGGATACTTTTTGACCACGTCACGCTGTGGAGAGACCCCGAGGTCCAAGTCTGTGGCGCGTCGAGAGAGAGTAAGAAGCCATTTCCGATCTCTAAAGGTTACCAATACCAAACCGCCATAGACGAGGAAGCGTCCTTGGATATTCTTCGGGCAGTACGTCCTGATGCCATATTCAGTGGTGACGACCACGACTACTGTCAAGTCGTCCATTCATACAGAGACAGCAAGGGCAAGGAGCAGAGAAGTCTCGGCGTCAACGTGAAAAGCATGTCGATGGCCATGGGCATCAAAAGGCCTGCGGTCGAGCTCCTCACCTTGTACAACAAGCCGGTCAAACTTGAAAAGGACTGGATCTTAAACAACCAGGTGGTGAAGACAAAGGGTGAGTTCCTCGACTACACTTTCGACACTTGCTACCTCACCAAGCCTTATGTGGATATTGTTGCATATGTCTTCTTGGCAATAATCGACGCCATTTGGTTATTCATCAGTTGTGTCGAAAGAAAAAAGAGATACGTCAGTATCGCCGACAATTATTCCTATGACAATTTTTTTGAAAGTCTGTTTAAAAACGTCAACTGGCTTGCTTTCATCAAGCTGTCTGTCATCAACGGATTGCTCGCAATGTTCCTTTACTATCTTTTTACACTTCATTGATTTCCGCCTTTTTCTAAAAGAAGATATCTCATTTCTTGTTTGTCTATATTTTTATAATGCAAAAAAACTGCACCATCGCAACCTTCCCCGTACTCCGCTAATAGGTTTTGGATACAAAAAACATGCAGTTCCGAAGCAAAAATACAACTCCGAAACGGGGAATTGAACCCCGGTCCCCCGCGTGACAAGCGGAAATTCTAGCCACTAAACTATTTCGGAAAGAATTGTTGTACCTTGCGCAAGCCCGGAATCGAACCGGGGGCTCAACGATGGCAACGTTGAATTTTACCACTAAACCACTTGCGCCTTGGATGAAACGTTTATAACAATTTCAATTCATCTTAGTAAAGTAGCATCATCAAAAAATGCTCAAGCGTTTAGTTTTTATTTCTTTCTGCCATTGAGAATAATTATATTGTTTGTTGAATGTAACAAAGCTGTAGACCAATAAGCTTATTCCAGTTGGAGAAAGGTAGAAGCCTTTTTGAATTACATATTACTAAGATTACTAAACCAGGGTCAATTCCACAGCATAGTGAAGCTCGTATGGCCAAGTTGGTAAGGCGCCACACTAGTAATGTGGCGATCCTCAGTTCAACTCTGAGTGCGAGCATCCTTTTTTTTTAAGACTCGAGACTCTTTTTGGAATTGAGAAGGTTTTTAAAGTGTCTTGGATCATCCATCAATTGGAAAGAGATTAGAGGAATACAAAGTTATATTAAGAGCTGATAACATCGTTAATTTTTCCCATTACCAGTATTGTACATACCAATAGCCTTGTTGGAATGGTATGGGTTTCTTTCAGCTTCTTCTTTGAGTTCTTTCAAAGCCGCTTTCAAGTTGTCCACGGCCACTCTACTATTCTGGAAGGAAAAGGATAACCGGAAAATGGCGATTTTAATGTCATACTTCTCTCCAACCACACTGATAAGTGCTGGATCAATATGATTCTTCAATGGGTCAAGGAAAACAAAATTGGTTTGGCAAGGGATCTCCAAAACCAAGCCTATACTTTCTGCATAATCGGCAACTTCTCTGGCCATGACATGCGATTGTTTCATCTTGGAGAAGTTTTCATCGATTGCAATCGAAGCCATTCTGCACAACATACCGCATTGTCTGATACCACCCCCATTTTGCTTCTTGAAATGGTTGGCCTTTTTAATGAGGTCGGCAGACCCCACTAGAACGGACCCGATTGGTGCACCTAGACCTTTTGATAGGCACACAGATATCGAATCAAAGTACTTGCCGTATTCGGTGAAAGGAACCCCAGTGGCAATATTTGCATCCCAAATTCTAGCACCGTCCAAATGGATCGACAAGCCATTAGCACGACACCACTCGCTTATACGCTTAATTTCTTCAATTGGATAAATGAGACCGTGGATGGTGTTTTCCAATGAAACCACCTTGGTTGGTGCCGCATGGATATCGCCGTCGTCCGGGATATATCTGGCAACGATATCTTCCAAGGTGAGATAAAGGCCATTACTTGGAATGATGTCAGTAACCATCGCCTGAGAAAGAGTTGCCAAACCACCAGCTTCGTGAACATAGACATGGCCTCTGTAATCGCAGAGGACTGAGTGTGGAGGTTGTTTCAAATGGGATCTAAGAGCGATTTGATTCGAGAGGGTACCCGACATACAAAACAAGCCTGCCTCGAAGCCCATCAAATCCGCAACTTTCTTCTCCAACGCCTTAGTATCTGCGTCTTCATTGTATACTGAGTCACTAACCGATGCAAGTCCAATGCTGCTGATCATGGATTGCGTAGGAGTCGTGAAGGTATCACTCCGGAACTCATTGTGGTTTTCAGGTAACTGTGAAGTAGCCTCTGTCATTGTCAGTAAATACCTGATGTTAATACTTCGTGCAAACACTCTAGTCTAGGGCACAATCGAAAAGAAGACTAAAGTCAAACAGTTGATCAACCGTTGTTATTCAAGTAGTCCTCCCCGGAAACTCCAACGGCGAGAGAGCTGCAATTATCAGCCAGATGCGGTATTTTGCGCGACGCTCCGATACAAGAGTGACTGACCAATGAGACAGAAGGACGGATGGCGTGGTAAGTCTGGATACCGCCCAACCGGTAGGCATTATCACCTCTGTCTACAAAGACGTAGATAGGGTAATGGCAGGCATCGGTAAAGTATCAAAAAATGCGATGTTGGAAACTTTTTACATAGCTATTAGTTATTAGGGTCACTAAAATTAGTCTGGTATAGGAAATGTGTGGTGATAAAATGCTAAGTAGAAGTAAAACTAGCCAAACGTATGATGTCTAGAGCGGTTCAATACCGTGCAAAACGAGGAGGCATTAGTTAGAAACTCAGATCAAGGCGGCGGCAAGACCGACGAGGGCGAAGAAGGAGCCGGCAGGAGCGTAATCCATGGCAGCAGCAGCGTCTGTGAAAATGGAGGTGGAGTTGACGGCGGAGTGGCTAGCGGTGACACTGGAAGTGCTCAAGGTGGAGGAGGTGACTGGGATAGTCGAGTTGGAGCCCGGCGTGGTAGTTGGGGCGCCGGAGGAGGATGGCCCGGAGACATCCTTCTTCTGGAGAGTCAATGAGAGACAGCCGGAAGGAGCGTTTTCTGGGTAGTACATGACCTCGTAGGAGCTGGCGGAATACTTGTATGGGTCATTGGTGTTCTTGCAGGCGTAGAAGTAGCTGGAGGAGCCGTTCACCAACAAGTAGTCGTTGCTGTCGAAGGTGATAGCCGCGTCGGGACCCTCAACACTGGCTGCCACGAAGCCGCCAGACACCCTGAAGAACTGCTCAACACCCGTGTCAAGCGTGAGTTGCTTGTCGGCTGCGCTGTAGCTTAGGGTGGAACCTTTGCCAGTGCCAAGGAAACCATAGTTGATGCCAGCACCCTCGTGTGCGAAGCCGACACCGTTGCCGTTGACCTCGGTGCTGTTGGACTTGGCGACCAAGTAGACGCTGTCTGCTGAAGCGACGGCGGAGGAAGCTGCCAGTGTAAGAAGTGTTCTGAAGTTCATGACGTGTTTTGCGGGGGGACGGGTATCGATTGTTTGTCGTTAGTCGGTTGCTCTTTCTCTTTCTTTTTCCATTTCTCTTTCTCTTAGAAGCTACTCGAGAACAACCAACGGGGGTACCGTCTCTCCTTTTATACCGCCTCCATAATGCCCCGCCGTGCTGCTGCCACCCACCGAACACACCCGAAACACCTCCGCATAGGTCTTTGTGTCCGACAAAAGCGGCCAAATGGGCTACATGACAGCTCGGAAACGGCCGAAGCTCCTGCACGAGAAGCCCCAAAACGGGTCTATTTCCAGGCACAAACAGCCACGGAGCTGCACCAGCTTCGCGCAAAACCAGCTTTTCCCAAAGAGGCGAGATGTCGGAGCAGCCATGCAGTGCTGCAACCCGGAACGCTGTTCAGGTATTGCTGACGACGGGAAGGCCAGCCCTGCACCAGCAGAGAAGAGTGCTGGGGAATAAGTTGGTCGTGCGGTGGCTGGAATGCGTCGGGGAAGCTGGGCCAGCACTGTGCGGTCCATTGTAAGACACAAGAGCTGGTGCCGTGTGCGTGTCCAATAGGCTAGCAGCATGCCCAGACGGTAAGACCAGCTGAGAAAATGCCTACAGGCAGACAGCGGCAAAACTTGTAGCATCCACAGCCTCTATTGGCACAACACGCCTCGGGGCGTTTCACGCCCGATCTCTCTCTGCTGGCTGTGTGCCGCACTTGGTTTTGTGGTGGCTGTATATTGCGCAGCATAGTGCATCCTTTTGCTTCTTACTTTTACTAGCACTGTCTGCACAGCCAACCGGAAAGCCTGGCTGCACAGGGCCAGATCTGCAGCTTGCTCGATTAGTCACCGGAGGCCTTCCTGCAGTCATTCAGGTCTTGAGAGCGAAAGGCTGGCGTTGACTATGTCTGCAGTCTCCCTTCCCGTAGCCTCTCCTTGCGCCGAGTTTATTAACCTCTTCCACATCTTGAAGTGGAAGTGTGCCAAGCCCGCCAAAAACAAAACGTCAACTATTATCCTGTCAAAGCAGGGATGACAAGAATATTGGAAGAATTAAAATAACAAAAATAACGGTTTTAACGACAACTGCAGGATTCGAACCTGCGCGGGCAAAGCCCAAAAGATTTCTAATCTTTCTCCTTAACCACTCGGACAAATTGCCGGAATTGAAACTTATTTTATACTCCCTACTTACAGCCTGTAATAGTGTAATTTATGCTACTTTTGAAATGGAAGGATATGAAACATTGGTATACCTTTGGCCATGCCTCCTTTTTCACTTCAGTTGTTTCAAAAGTTACTGGCAGCAAACTACAAACGATACGTACACTCGAAAAAAATGTCTCATGATTATTACGTAATGTAATGCTTTATAGTGATAAGGGTAGTTGCATTCATTACAGGTTTGTATGTTAAACATCAGAGTTTGGAGGATATCTTTCAAGCTGCATCACGGGAGGAGTATAGTCTGGGGCGCATTCTTAAAGTGTACTGGTATCACTTAAATCTTACAGCACTCTTATGTATTTGGCAATTTGTCCGAGTGGTTAAGGAGGAAGACTCGAAATCTTCTGGGCTTTGCCCGCGCAGGTTCGAATCCTGCAGTTGTCGATATTCATTTATTTTTTTATTTGGTTTTTTTGTTGGCACTTCTTAAAGTGCCCAGTGAACTGACAAGTTCCCAAGCTCACTTTTTCTTAGCAACATAGCATTGGAACCCAACTGTAGTTCATGTGCTCGTCAAGCTGGCCAGCATGAATTCTTCCCACTTGCATCTTGTGATTGGCACCAACAACCACTTTTTATCGAATCTTCGAAAAATCTCCCAATCAGTAGTATCTGTGCGCTTGGCGTTATTTTCGTCGACTACGGCTATATACCGATAGCTAGCTACCACAAGAAGATAAATGGCGGCGGTTTGAGCTTGGTATCTGTTTCTAAATCCAAGGCTTATAACCACCCATCACGAGAAATTATGTCCCTGAATATAGAGGCGAAAGTTGCCTGGAAACCTTTGAACAACTGTCTGGTTTCCTTGCCCTCCTCGTTTATATATCCGATAGTAAACTCAACAAATTTGCTTGTCCAACAGATACTCATACGCATCACCAACTCCAAAACAGAAAAATATATAATAACCACGGGCTGGAACGGTGTCACCTCTTCTGACGCTAAAACGATTGAGATAGATAGTCAATATGCAAAATTACTGAACATACACGAAGGGTTGATGGTAAACATCGAACTTGATTTGCAGTTCCTCAAGGGAAATAATAAGGAAACTTTGCTGGCCTCATCTGTTGAGATTGAACCGGAAACCACTTCTGATTGGGAGTTGACCGAGCTTCATGCCGAAGCAATCGAAGCTAATTTTTTATCTCAGGTGAGATGCGTTTCTAAAGATCAATTGCTATTGATTCGTTCTAACCCCACGGCATCAGGGTCTTCCGCCTCCGGAGCTATCAGTTTTCGAATCAAGAAAATTAAAACACTTGCAGATGATGTAAATCTTGCTCTGGTTGGTAATACTACCGAACTACATATAATTCCAAAACCGCATAACCATCATCCACAGAAAGCAAATCATGAACAAGTGTCAAATGGCTGTAGAAAGAAACACAGTGTCAGCAGCAAGAGGACACACCAGAAATCGGACAGTATTATCAGAAGGTCAATAATCAACCATGAGGGATGTGATATAACAGTCTATAACAGAGGTCCAAAATTGAGTCAGTTCAAAAATATCGAATATGTTCAAATATGTGTCATTGAAGGCCCTGGAACACCTACACGAGCAAGAAAAACAAGCTCCAAAGAAACTGGGTTAGGGATTCCAAAAGATATGTTTGGAAGAAAGATAGTGGCGAAATATGTTGATTGTTTCTCTGTCTTCGATGAGAATGATGATAATGAAGAACTCGCACTGAGAAAGTCTTCAGTGATGTTGTCCCCATTATTGGCCATCAGTTTAGGGCTGGAAAATACCTGCGGTGAAATTGTCTGTCTTGAGCCATGCAACAAAAAGTGTATTAAATTAGACCTCAAACAGTGTGAATTATACATTCATAAACTAACGACAACAGGGGACGAATCAAATTTTGTAGATCAAGGGGAAACACTGAAGTTAAAGCAGGAGGCAAAAAACGAAAAGATGAAGCAGCTAGAAATGAAAAAACAATTTTCTGATATCATGAAACAGATTCTAATGGGAATGTATGACCAAGGCACGCCTTTGACTAATGGGATGAAAGTGCCTATAGTTGAAAACGTCCTTCCAGAAGGTGGTATATTGGAAATTTCCAACAAAACCTCCAATTCTCTAACAGCTGATAAGAAGCAAAAAATCAGTAGCTGGGTTGTTTTATCCAATAATGAGGAGTCCCAAGATGGTAAAGCAAGTTTGCTAGAGCTACTTAATCTAGAACTAGGAAAATATCAGTTAGTTCCTCGAAGCAGAATTCAGAAACCGTTCAATTCAGCAAGGAAGTTGGAGATATATGGACAAGACAAGAAAATGTATCTAATAAAGCAGTCACTATACAGCGGAGTGCCAACATTTTTATACGGCAAGTCCGGTAGTGGAAAAACCTTGATCTGCAAGATTATTCAGGAAGAATTTGCTCAAAAAGGTTACTACGTCAAGTATATCAACTTCGAGCAAATTGGAAACGGTCCACACAACGGAAAGGAAACAGATAATGAAGGAGATGGAACAGGAGGAGCAGAAGCAGAAGATACTAGCACTGACAATGATGATTCATTGGCTGACGGTTCGAAAAATGACAATAATAAAAACAAGTTAGTGTCCAACCTATTCTCTAAAATTTTCGAAGAATGTTTTTGGCATTCTCCTTCTTTGATTATTTTGGATAATCTTGATAAAGTTTTACCAAAAGATGTTGAGCACGGTGATAATTCTATTAGTCTGCAATTATCAGAAATACTCATTAGTAAGGCGGAGAAATATTGCGAACGAAACAACATCACGTTCTTGGTAACTTCGGTTTCCAGAAATTCAATAAACAAGATTATTTTTCAGAAACATTTGGTAGATGAAGAAATTGGTTTAGGAGCACCAAATAAAACACAACTCTCAGAGATTTTGGAGAAGATGACTTCCAAAAGATTTCCAGAGTATATGGATGGTACGATGCTCAACTACGTAAGCGATATCGCCAGTGAACTAGAGGGATACTTGCCATTAGATTTAGAAAATATATTAGATCGGGCCTTTCACCATCTGATTACTGAGCAGAAAGATAAATTTGATTATCAGGACTTCATTTCTGCTATTGATGGCTACACGCCCACTTCTTTGAGAGGCGTAAAACTTCAAAAAGCAACTACAAGCTGGTCCAATATTGGAGGATTGCTTGAAGTAAAGAAGATTCTATTAGAGACATTGGAATGGCCCACCAAATATGCACCTATTTTTGAAAAGTGCACATTAAGGTTGAGATCTGGTATTTTGTTGTACGGATATCCTGGTTGTGGTAAAACCATGTTAGCCTCAGCAATCTCCTCCCAATGTGGTTTGAACTTTATATCAGTGAAAGGACCTGAAATTTTGAACAAATATATCGGTGCCAGTGAGCAGTCTGTCCGAGAACTATTTGAGAGAGCTCAAAGTGCCAAGCCATGTATTTTGTTTTTCGATGAGTTTGACTCGATTGCTCCTAAGAGAGGGCATGATTCGACTGGTGTGACAGATAGGATTGTGAACCAATTGTTGACGCAAATGGATGGTGCAGAAGGCTTAGAAGGCGTCTATGTTCTTGCTGCGACGAGTAGACCAGATTTAATTGATTCAGCATTATTGAGACCAGGTAGATTGGACAAGAGTGTAATTTGTGATCTCCCAGATTATGAAAACAGGTTGGATATTTTAAAAACAATCGTGAAAAGCAATGGCTTCAATCTAAAGGACGAACAAAGCTTGACTGGAATTGCCAATGCTACGAATGGTTACACAGGTGCGGATCTTCAAGCCGTTGTTTACAATGCTTATTTGAAAGGTGTTCACGAGAGGTTAGAGTCTGATGCAAGTGGCAATGCGGAAAGTGAACAAGCCAATGGGAAGGACAATGCCAAAGACCTGGAGTACAAGGTTATCTTTGGTGAAAAAATTGAGAATAACATGATTAGAAATTTTGATTTAACAAGGAAGAAGATTGAAACACTAATGGAAAGCCACGAGAATTTGGTTTTGCCTTTTGGGAAAACACGATCACAGCCGGTTGAAGAAAATGACAGTGAGAAGATGGGAGCAAAAATATACATCTCACTCAATCATCTCCAAGAGTCACTGCAGGAAACGAAAAAATCCATTTCTGTGAAGGAACTCGAGAAGCTTGAAAACATATACGCACAGTTCGAAAGTAGTAAGAGACCAAGCGAGATGAAGGATGGAGAGGGGAGCACCAATGTCGGTGTACGTACCACCTTGATGTAAAGGGCTCGATTATAAGTAGGAAACATAACTCATTATTATATTATTTAACAAAGTACCATAAAAGGAAAAGAAGCTATAAGTAAAATACACAAAATTTAGACAGGGCTTTCTGCCACTGAACGGTGAGACAAACCGGCGGTGCTGTGTTGCTCAAATGCTTCCATGGCTTCAACATCATCTGTTAATCCGAGTCGGGCACCTTCTTCTTCAATTTCCTTAGTAGACAATTTAGGAAGTTCTTGTGCAACCACAAATGGAGCCTTCTTCTCCACATAAGCCTTGGCAAAAATGATATCAATTTCTTCTAAAGATCTACCGGCTGTTTCTGGGTAGAAGAAGTAAATGACTGGAACATATAGGAAGTTGATGCAGGCGAAGAACAAGTAACAACCCCATTTGGATCTGTTGATGAAAATAGGAGTAAACATAACGACAGCGAAGTTGGACAACCAGTTGGTACATGTGGAGACAGATGTAGCAATTGTTCTTGTTCTCATGGAGTTGATTTCTGGTGGGTAGACCCATGGTAATGGTAAGATGGTAAATGCAAAAAAGACAATGAATAAAAATAGACCGAAAGCTGCACCCTTGGCAGTGTCCTTGGTATCATGAATTAAACAACCGAAAGCAATGATGAAGGCAATACCTTGGCCAATGGCACCAGTTAAGAAAAGAGCTCTTCTACCAACCTTTTCAATCAAGAAAAAGGAAGGAATGGTGGAGATGGCATAGACTGTAGCGAAAACACCACCCAAAACCAAGGATAATCTTCTATCAAGGCCGACAGTGGTTTCAAATAAAACAGTGGAATAGTAGATGGCAGCATTACAACCGGTGAATTGCTGGAAGAATTGACCTGAAGAACCAATGATCATTCTGCTCAAGTATTGGTGCTTGGAAGGCTTGAAAAGTTCTCTGATTGAAATTTGCTTTGCGAATCTGTTGTTTGCGTCTCTGACTAGAATGACCTCTTCGGAAACTTCTGCATCATTGATTGAGCAGTCCTTAAGTTGGGAGATAACGTAACGGGCTTCGTCCACACGGCCTTTGGTGATCAGATATCTAGGGGATTCTGGCAAACCAATCATGAAAATGGTGACAAAGGCAGCAAAGACAATTTGCAAGGAAATTGGTAATCTCCAGGAGACAGAGCCAGGAGCGTAAGACAAACCGAAATCGATCCAGTAGGCAACTAGAGTACCAACGGCCACAAAGGAGCCTTCAAGGTTGACCAACTTACCTCTGTTTCTAGGGTCAGACAATTCGGATTGGTAGATTGGAATGGTGGCAGTGTTGAAACCGTTACCAAAACCGGTGACAACTCTGGCAATGACGAAATGACCAAGGGCCCAATGACCTCTGAATGGGAAAATGGAGATGAATGTACCAATGATGATGATAAAACTACCCAGGATGATCAAGAGCTTTCTTCCAAACTTACCCCCCATGTACATGGCGAGCAAAGCACCGAAGAAGCATCCGATTTCGTAACAGGAGGTGACGGCACCTTGAACGACGGTGGCATGGTGGGACTCACCTCCGACAGGAGGAAACGTCTCCACAAACTGAGGAGCAGTGATAATACCGGACATCAAACCCTGATCGTAACCGAACAAGGAGAAACCAATGACACAGCAACAGGTGACCATTACTTGAAGCTTTTTTCCCTTCAAGCCCATTGTTGCCGTTGGAGACGTGAGGGAATACCTGGTGGTAGGGAACGTGTCCGCATTCAACACAGGCAGACCACCATCTGCAAGAATCTTGTGTTCGTTGATTTCGTTGTTGCTTGCTGTGTCTAGCTTGTTGTCGTCGTAGACATCCTCGACGGAGTTAGATTCGTTCGAAGACATGTTTAGTGTGTGTGTGTATGTATCAATGCGTGCGCGTGTGCGGATATCTAAGATAGTTTGCTTTCTTTTTTTTCTAATGAAAACTAGTGTTCTAGGATTTTCTAAGGGAATGTAGTGATAGTGTGTGTAACAGAAGAACTGACTGACTGGCTGTGTGTGTCGTTTTCCGATGCGAAGTGAAGTGTGTGTGTGGAGATTATCTGTTTGATCCTGCTTAATAGAGAGTGATAAGCAAGGGAAGAAAAAAGGTAAAGTACCCCGGAGTCACAAGCAGAAAGCGGGGGAGAGGGCAAAGAGGAAAAGAGGATGTTTAAATATCCATTTTGGCTGCCAACCTAGATGTCGCCGCCGCCCAGGATAAACCCATCGCCGGAACAGAACATGCAGGACAATGGCCGGCCGTGCGTCGAGGGGCAAATTACACAACACGCCCGAGACGCACAAGACGCAAAGATTTTCCTTCCATGACGCCAGAGCTGGCCCGGCTCGCTGCTTCCGTGCAGTGTTACCCCGGGTTTCCGCACCACGTAACCACCACGTAATGACTGCATCACCTAATAGTGCCTGCACCGCCCTGACGCAGGCGAGCTCCGCGGCCGGAAAAAACATACGAAATGCACCCTACAACGTCAGAAAGTGGGCCTGGAGACATAATCAAGCGCGCGCCGCAGGGCGTTACGTCATTGCCTTGCGCGGCGCTTACGTAAGGGGTGCCACTTCGATCGAAAGGAGCGGGGATCGCGGATCTCTGTTCTTTTTTTTCCGATCTGGCCCCACTCCCCTCTCGGGCCCCCCCGCTAGCTCGCCCCTTACTGCTAGGCTCCTTCTGGGGCTCACCTCCGCACCCGTCTCCACCCCACTTCTCTTCCCGCCACCGTGTCTGTTCCGTGTGGGTCGGACAAACACAGAGGGGTTGTGGCCACAATTGTGACATCTGCAGCTGCAGCTGCTGCCGCAACACCCGCTGCTGCACGCCGGGCGTCAGCCGGAATGCTTACGTATACGTGCGTGTGCTTACGTGTGAAGAAGAGCCGCGTGATGTCGTAACAGCAACGTTACCGGCACGCCGGGCTGTGCATGTGGGCTGTGCTGCGGGGTTTTATTACGTGATAACTCTTGCCCCGGGGCAGCAGAGCCGCCACGCGGCGTGTTAGCGCGGCTTCCGCGGCCGGGCGGGGACGAGACGTGCAGTAGCACAGGCAGGTAGCGGAAGCGAGCTAAAAAAAACAGAGCTAAGCTAAAACATTGGAGAAAATAGTACAACAATACAGAGAGGAGAGTAAGGTGAAACAAAGTGGAGGAAAAAGAGGAAAAAGAGGAAAAGAGGAAAAGAGGAAAAGAGGAAAAGAGGAAAAGAGGAAAAGAGGAAAAGAGGAAAAGAGGAAAAGAGGAAAAGAGGAAAAGAGGAAAAGAGGAAAAGAGGAAAAGAGAGAGGACATTAGGTAAAAGAAGAGTCGTAATCGTAGAGCAAGAGGACCCGGACGAGCCTGGCTATCGGTGTTTGTGTCTGCGTTTGAGCAGCTACTCTATGTGGGCCAGCTCCGGCTTGGGGTCTTCAAAATCGCCGTCGACGTCGTTGCCAACGGTCACATGGCCGATGGCCTCACGCTGCTCAGCAGTGTAGTTGTGTGGCTTCCATCTGGCGGAGGTGAAAGGCGTGGTTTCCTCCAACATCCGGTCCACCTCCTCCAAGGTCAAGCCCTTTGTCTCTGGGATCAAGAAAATCGAGTAGACCAAACACAACCCGCACAATGAGCCCCAGATGAAAAACACCTTAGCGCCAAGGTTGCCCTTGTCCTCGCCCACCATGTATGGCGTTATGACAGCAATGACACAGTTCCACAACCAGTTCGACGCAGTCGATAATGCCACCCCTCTGGATCTGATCTGGATCGGGAAAATCTCTCCGATGATGACCCATGCACCAGGCCCCCACGTCGAGGCAAAGAAGTGGATGTAGATGCAGATGAAGGAGATCATCGCCTTCACCGTCTGCGGGTTGTGGCCGTCGACTGTGCCTGCAATGGCGACAATGAACTCGCACACAAACATTCCGGCGGCTCCGTAGATGAACAAGGTACGGCGGCCGAGCTTTTCAACGGTGTAAAAGGAGAGAGGCGTCGAGCAGACGTTGACAACGGTGGTGATGATGGAAATCAAAAACTCGTTGTGGATAGTGCCGAGCTCCTGGAAGAAGGTGGTACCGAAATAGAAGATGAAGTTGATACCGGTCCATTGCTGCATCATCTGTAACGAGGTACCCAAAATGGTCTTTCTCAAGTTCGAGGCTGGGTTTCTTATGCCGCCCGTGAAGCATGCAAACCACGATTGCATGTAGGTTTGAGTAGGAATTAACGACTGCTCCAACCGGTAGTTTTCGATGATCTCGTCGAGCTCCTGGCTGACAAACCTCGAGTCCTCCGGTTGGCTTCTCAAAAAGGCTAAAGAGGCTCTTGCTTTCTCGATGTTGTCCTTCTTCACGTAGAATCTCGGAGTTTCAGGTAGAAAAAGCAACCCGACCGCAAGGATGATGGCCCATAGCATCTGGAGTGCAATCGGAATTCTGTACGAGCCAGAGTCGTTTCTGTTCTTAGTACCATAGTCAACACAAGACGCTAGAAGCAACCCGATTGTTATGCAGAACTGGTATCCAGACACAATGGCACCTCTAATTTTCTTTGGAGAGATCTCAGACATGTAGAGGACAATGGTAGCAGAAACAAACCCAACTCCCAAGCCTGCAATAACTCTTCCAACGGATAGAAGCGCCACGGACGCGGAGGCAGTCTGCAAAATAACACCGATGATGAAAATGATACAGCCCAAGATGACAGTGTACTTTCTACCAATGAAATCGGCAGAGTCACCAGCCATGAGGGCACCGAAAAACGTACCAGCACTCAAGATTGACGTGATCAACGACTTTTGCCACGCATCAAGCACGAAAGCGTCAGTCCCGTCGTTAACCTTCCCAGTGAATTCATGGATGAAATAATTCATTCCCATCACACCGGAGATATAACCAGAATCGTACCCAAAATAGATACCACCAAAGGACGCAAACCCGCACATCACATAGGTCTTCCATGTGATAGGAGCCTCTTCTCTTTCATGGAATTCGCTCTGTTTTTCGACATCAGTGGAAGAAGAGACCGTTGTGACGGTGTTGTACTGCGTGGACAAGTCTTCCGTCTGACCGTCACTTTTAGTTTCGCTTGCAAAATTCATGCTTTTGCTTCTGTTTGATTATGTTTGTTGAAGCTATTGTTATATAACAATAGAGTCAAAATCATATTCTGAAACACTGGTTGTTTCCTCCAACAGCAGAAAAAGGATATTTGGTGCTGGCTTTATAGGCCTGGATTCGGGTAAACCTACTGCAAGTTCCAATAATTGTCAAATTTCAAGAGGCAGCCAACAAAATTCGGCGTCCCAATACATCTACTTACCCCACATGCTTTTGCCCAAAAAAATTAACACATCCCCGTGTCTCTGCAGTATCCCCACAGCAACAATACGTTTGCCGGAATTTCTTCTCTACAATTGGTCCCAGCATAGCAACGCAACATAGCAAATATCTTCCATACACGGAAAAAAGGCAAAATTAAAAAGGTGGGGAAAGGAGGGAGCAGAACGAGGAGGAGCCATAGAAAACAATGACTGTGCATGCACCAGAGTCTAATTTGAAATAAAATGCAAACTTGTGGGGAAAAAGGGTGAATTAATCTGAGTGCAAACATCCCGCAGAGGATATCGGAAAAAAAGCGTGTTCAGAACCGGGGATTGACCCACAGCCCTCTCCGGTGAAGCAAGCAAGCCTCCTTGCCGCCAGCATCGTGACTGGCCAAGTGGGTGATCGTGATGATCTCCACACGCATGGTAAAAATGCGGGGTGACACTCAGCTGCAGCTGCAAAAATAACGGAACCCCGAAGACCTCGTTGAGGAGAAACCCTGGAAAACTTTAAAAACATTAATCCATTAGTTAAACCGCCAGGCGTTATCCCGCGAGTATGACGTCTTTTGCTGCTCCACTCCGCCCTGTGCCCGTCCCTGTCCCCGTCATTGCGTGCGGCTTTGCGTGACCCCCGGGAAAATTAGCCAATTTACCAGCAACCTCGGAACAAAAAAAGGAGAATGCGAAAATCGAGAAATTGTAAATAGAATGGACAGAATCTGAATAATGGTGCACGGATGCCATAATTTGTGCCGACGCGTCGATGAGCACTTTATTTTTCTCAGTTTCTTCGGTTCCTCGAGCCCGCGGTGTATCTTGCCAAAATAGGCAACCCAAATGTGCCGCAATTGCAGACGATGGCCTCGACACAACAGGAAACTAGATCCGCCGCTCAAATTTAAGCTTATCTGGCCAACCAGATAAACGATTTTCGGGCACATCCTTCCACGCCTAAACAGGACTGAATTTTCCGGCTTGCTGTATAAATTATGCGCCAAAGTCTCTTCTTCTTGGATTGGAAGGTTCCAGTCCACAAGTGTCTGCCTACTTCTCAAGAGCTTTCTGAAGGGCAAAATTTTACAGAAAGTAACTAGCCGTCATGTCCAAAGTCAACTATCCGGAAGAATTCGCAGGGTTTGCCATTGTCGACACCAAAGAGTGGAACAAACCAAAGTACACCACTTACAAGCCTAAGGAGTTTGGTGACTACGACATTGACATTGAAATTGAATGTTGTGGCCTTTGTGGTTCTGATATCATGACCGCCAAAGGTGGCGATCATGGATGGGGTTCAATCACTTTACCACAAGTCGTTGGTCACGAAATCATTGGTAAGGTCATTAAAGCAGGCCCTAAAGTCAGTCTTCACAAACTCGGAGACAGAGTCGGTTTAGGAGCACAAGCTTTCGCTTGTCTTGACTGTAACAGGTGTAAACACGGAAACGAACAGTACTGTCCCCACACCGTCACCACCTACGATGGTGTGTATCCTGACGGGTATGTTTCTCAGGGTGGTTACGCATCCCACGTGCGTGCACATGAGTACATGTGTTTCCCTATTCCTGAAAAGTTAGACTCGATTCACGCAGCCTCCCTATGTTGCGCAGGTTTGACCGTGTTCTCTCCACTCAAGAGATACATTCCAAAGAACCTTCCAGAGGGTCAAGTTCCAAAAGTGGCCATTGTCGGACTTGGAGGTTTGGGCCACTTAGCTGTCCAATTCTGTAAGGCATTAGGTGCAGAGCCTTACGTTTTCTCAAGAACAGATAACAAAAAGGAACAATCTTTCGAATTAGGTGCAACTGGTTTTGTCACAACTGGTACTGAAGGGTGGGAAAAGCCGTTTTTTGACCAGTTTGATTTGATTTTGAACTGTGCCATCGGTCTTTCAGGTCTGAATATAGACGCCTTCTTGTCCATCTTGAAAGTGGAAGGTAGATTTTGCTCCGTTGGTTTACCTGCCGTGGATGAAAAATATAACGTATCTCCTTTTACTTTTTTTGGCAATGGCTCGTGCTTGTGCTCCTCTGCCCTAGGTTCTAGGGAGGAAGCCGTTGAATTATTCCAGATGGCTGCAGAAAACAATATCGTTCCTTGGGTCGAAACTGTCCCAATTTCAGAAGAAAACTGTCAGACCGCATTGACCAGAGCATGGGATGGAGATGTCAGATATAGATTTGTCTTTACTGAGTTTGATAAAGCGTTCGGAACCAACGGTGGAAAATAATTTTCTACCCACGAAAGCTTTTGCCCTTTCTTTGGCATCCTATTTATAAAACCAAAAAGTATTTGCATATTATTCTATATTATTCAGCGTCACTTCCAAGGAACTTTGGTATCACTATGTCCGGTTTGTCCAGTAGTTCCGGCAGATTCGGAAGGTCCAGCAGGCCTAGTCGTGCCAGTAAAGTCAACAGCTACATTTCCACCACTTTTTGTTTCCCAGGGTACCCTAGTTTGATGAACGGTATTGGGATTGTGTTGTTGACGTTGCGCATCCGTACCTGCATCCCTGGAAGTAGTTATTCCCCTAATCACTTTTCCGTTCGACGTTACCTTGCGCCTTTCTTGCAACAGTTTAGACAATTCATCTTCACGATCGGGGTAGAATGTTCCCATTGTACTAGTGACTGACTCAATGTATCTATTACCATTATCAACATTTTTGTGTGTTTCTGCGTTTGGTGTTTCTGATAACAATTCTGATTGGTTTTCGCTAGAACGTAATTCATGCCCATTGGTATCGACCCATGGAAAAAAAACACCTCCAAAATAAAAGTGTTGGACAACAGGGAACTTGGACAAAACCTCCCCGTAATACATCCTTAACATTCCACGAGCAATTTTTTCCCAGTTTTTGCTTGCGGATATTTCATACAATATTGGCGAATGCTCACTGAATGGTCCAACTTTTACCATTCGAATGAAAGATATGGCATTGTAGTACAAGTTTTTATCTCGTTCTCTTCTTAAGGTGTCAGGGTTCAATATGGACGAGGGTGTCAACCCCATTCTGTAGTTCATCACATTTATGGAGGCATTTGACGTCTGAAATTCTGTGTTTGCTCCGAGAGTTTTGAAATCCACAAATTGGCATGCACCAAAAACATATATCAAATGGAAATGATCATCTAATCCCCATACTCCGTGTGATCCAGCTGGCTCTAAGGTATACGATAAGATTAGAGACTTCACTAAATCATAGTAACCAGCGAGTATTAGTAACCATTCGCTTCCTTTCATTTCCTCCCGGTTGATAAGATCAATCATTACTAGGCATCCTAAAAAGGAAACAAAAGATAATTCGTGGCCAGTTCCATAGTCAAGTCTCTCACGAGACCCAAACGAACCCAGCAAATAATACCTTATCTCATTCTTCAAACCTAGATAGTTTTCTGATTTTTCGGCCTCATGCAATAGATCAAAAAATGCATCATCCAAGATTGAATCAATGTTAGATGTCAGTTTATCGTGCCAATCACGGCATGCAAAGTTGCCATATCTTCTTGGACCAGGAAATGGCGGTGTCTGATCTTTCAAATCTTTAAATTTTTGTAGAATGCCCAATATAGCTTTTGCAACGGTCGAGTAGCTTCTTGATTCTGCTTCATCTGCAAATTTAGGTGGTGTCTCAACGCTAGTAGTATCACGGTGCTTTTGCATAACCTTTTCAGAAGTCGTGACACTATGGTGAAACCCTTTTGAGTTGAAATTTACTAGCTCATCGTTTAATGCTCCTAAAGGAACATTTACTAATGATATTTTGGTGCATATTAGGGAAACAATTCCGTTTATATTTGCTATTGCCTTAGAGCTTTGGAAGGAGGGAATATCACTGCTTGAAAATATCCGTTTTTGGGGTAACTTCCACTTGGTAATCAAAGATTTATCTTTGATAGAATAAGAGGGCAATTGTCTACTTTCTTGCATGTTTGTACTGACATTTCCTTCCTTCATATATAAACAGTGTAAAACGTTAACCAGTGATGTCAAAAGAACCCTTAGTCAGGCAGTTATATCAACAGATCTAACAGAAAAGCTGTAGCATTGATTACGTAATGTTTAAATTTTATGATGAAGAAAACGAGTCTATTTTCATCGAAGCAAGAGAAAAACAGAGGTATATCGATGTGAAGCAAAACAACTTCTAATAAGAGAGTCCTCTCCATCAAGAATATATTGTTCAAGATAAACACATCATAGGCGAAAATGTCACATTGTTGGTCTACAGTGTCATTTGCTTTGCTGCACGATGCTATAGCAAAGAATGATGTGGAAACAAAACAGAGTCTGGTCCAAGACCTACACCACGACTTGATTTCTTTGCTGGTAGTTGAAGGAAAATCTGAAGAAAGCAGGAAGAAACTAGAATCAGGACAATTGAATCTTAGTGATGGATTGGATTACAAGGTAAATCAAGCATTCATCGAAAGTTCTCTTCAGTTATCCGATATACTAAATATTGATGAATTAATTGCAGCAGAGGTTCTCTTTCATGCGTCATCTAATGAGCGAAACTCACTAGGAACGTCTTATTTGGACTCTGCCATTGCAGCGTATTATAACAGAAGAGATTACATATTACAGATTGTAAGTTACTATCTTTGCTCAACTTCACTTGGTGAAACTGAAGATATCGCTGGGAAAGAGAAAAACTCGCTTTCAATGTTTTCTAATGATAGGAAGTTCTTGATTGACGAAATATCGAAACACAAAGATTACTCAGTCGATATACTTTTGGAATCTTTTCGAGGAATCGAGAAAGAGCTAATTTCCATCAAAGAATCTGTAGAAAGGAGCAAGTTGCTAGGGACTTTTCACGAATGTTCGCCTGAAATGAAAACCACCAATTACAGAAGAAATATGCTCTTCAAACAATACCAACTGTTGGGAGAAATACAATTTGGTTACGTTTCCTATTTCTCGAAAAGCGAGACATTTTCAGTTGCAAATTTCCTACGCTTATTAGACCATGTGTCATCCTTTCAGCCAGAAGACATTTTCTCAATTTGTTACATCCCTAGCTTATTTATTTATGTGTCTAGGCTTGAGGCTTTGTCTGATCAATCTGTAGAGAATTTGCACAAAAATTTCATCAGCACCATAAATGGAATTGAAAAACTATCTGAAAGTCCGTTCAAAGCTTTGATAATCCTTGTTTTTCTGACTCATTTTATTGATTGGTGTAAACAACAACCACAGAGAACTTTGAAATTTGAATTCAATACGTCGGTAGATGAACCAATGCAGAAATGTATTTCTGTAGGTGCACTAGAGCAACTCTTATCAATCACAGCAGACACCTCAATCATAACTAAATCTACAAAGCATAACATCAAACCGTTTTATGATTTTAGGGCTTTCTTGCAACAACACATTCCAAGGTTCCTCCCAATTAGAATGTTTGATATAGATCAAGATGCCACTCTGAGAAAGAAACAGTTATTACAGCAGCAAAAAGTTTCAGGTATCGATACTTCTGACTCCGATCTTTTACCTGTTTACTCAATCCCTGATGACATTAGTTTGACTGAGAATTTCATCAATTTTTTGGTACCTGTGTTATCAAATTTTATTCACTCATTTATTTCTACGGCCGCATTTATGATGACCCAACTGAGAGATACAGAGGAAGATGTTCTACTTTCGTCGGATGACTTCAACTTGGAACTTTTGACCGAAAATGCCGATCTTGAACGCTTGTACATGTCAATGTACTATCTCTATTCGGAAAGAGAACAATACAGTAAAGAATTTTGGGCCGATACAAACTCTGCTTCGTATGGGTTTTTACAATGGGCATCACGCTGCAACTCTCCATTGATTATGTCAACATTTTCAATGGTCTTAGCTGCCTTAGCATCTGGAAATGAAAATGCAATAAATTTGTTCAGCTTTTTACAAATGACTAACTCGAATTATAGTAATATAATGACAAACCCAAGAGAAAATTCAACTTTACTTACCAAATATTCATCAATCAGCTGGTCAACAATATATTCTACGTTGTCATACTATAATGAATCGCTATCAAAAACTTCCGATCTTACAATCCAGAATAACTTGGGTGAATCTATGATAATGGATCTAAAATCGAAACTTCCAGTGGTTACAGAGCTAGGGGAAGATTCGATAATATATATTTCGGGCTTTTTCCAAGTCTTATCACAAGTTTCAATCAATAGTACAAAAGCTCGAATTGAATTACTTGAAAGTGACAATTTTCAATTATTTACAATTCTCTCAAATTTGCTGAACTTAAATACAGTTTTGAATGGTCCGATTTTAACCTTACTGAGCTCTTTAGTCGGGGACACATACACCGAAAGGTTTAAATTTTGGCAAGTTTTAGATAACTGGCTGTTTACGAGCGGGAGAAGCAACTCATTTATCAGTTTACCAAAAGAAAGGATGTCAAAAAAATTGAACAATTATCAGATGATTTCTGGTTTCATTGATTTGATCGCAAAGCTTTTTCGGCCTTTAGATACTTCAGGAAATATGTTTGTACCATATTCCCATCCATTTCCACTAGACCTTGGTTCAGTCGTAAGAAAACCTGGCATTTGGTGCTATATTGATTACTTATGTACTGAGATTTTACCCGAGGTCGATTCTTCCCCCATAACCGAAGATGAGAAGGCATCGCTAAAATTTTCAGTTTTAAGTGTAATGGAAGTATGCCTTTCACAGCTTGACCCAGATCTGGTGCTAAATGCTACGGCTTGTCACGTAAAAGATATGGACTACATTACGGAAAATAAGAGCATAATTCGCTTTTTTCAGTCCCATCCTGGTTCTGCAGTACTGAATTATTTATACAACAACAAAGTTTACAACTCTTTGTTTGAAATCTGCAACTTGGGTATTGATCAGCTAGATGAGTTGTCAGGAAGCTCAGTTTGGGTGAAACTTCTACAAAAAGCTGTTAAGATTATTAACATGACTCTTTCTAGGGAAAAATTTTTTGCTGATGAACTTATTCATATTTTGCGTTTACCAGATAATAAGTTTGTTGATCCAACGGCAATAGGAATGTCAGGATTGAAGTCTTTTTACGAATCTTTTCTTCTGGATCTCCCACTGATTGCGAATTTGTCATTATACGTTGGGTCTGCCAAACTCGAAATTGCAAAGACTTCCTTAGAAATAATTCATACTGTAATTAGCTCAAAAATTTTCAGTGGATCAGAAAATGGAATTCACTCCAAGTTGGTCAAAAAAAATCGTTTACTTTCTTTGTTCGAAACCATTGACGAGTCAGTTAGAATTAGATCTGCATTTATTGACCAGTTTGAATCACCATTGTCGTCACCAGTATCTATTGAAGTGAAAATTTCACTTCTTCGGTTTATCAACAGCAATCTCTCTGTCAACATAAACGTGGCGACTGTAAGTCACTTTCTTCTTGGATTTGATACGAAGAAAATGTCTATTGGCAGCTCTGACCAGGAGACAACGATTGCCTCTAGTAGGTCACTTTTGAGATCTATCGTCAACATTACGAAAGAAATCATCTCTGTATTTTCAAAATCTGCAAATTTGGATTTAGCTCCTATTAGGCTATGTGCCTTGTGTCTGGAAATTTTACTGAAGCTAAGTAAATCCGACATAACAGGGAAGGATGTACTGAGTTATCTTCGTACTAACGGTGAATCGGCATCACCTACTGAGACAAGTACCAATTTCATTTTGTTTCTGCTGGAAAATAGTCATGCTATCAACAAGAATATTTTGTTTTCAAACCAGTTTTTTGATGGGCAGATAAAGACGCAAAATGAGTTTTGCTCAGGTGAAGGAATTTGTGTTTTGAATGCTTTTATTTCTTTTAGAAGTTCTCTCATTCAGCTAACTGCAATCGAGGTTCATGTTTCGGTATTGTATGGATCTTTATCATTGAACACAAAGTATCTGGAAGTTTTAACACACTCTTCCGGATTTGCATCTGGCTCTTCCAAACTCATGGGCTTATTGGACATTCTGGATTTCAAGATAGAAAACATGATTGAAAAAATGAACAAACTGTTTACCGGCTTTGATTATGAGTACGCTCTGCGCAAAATTAAACTCTTGGAGAATCTTAACGGTGACAACTCCGAATTTCCATATGATTTCACCGTTATTGACAAAATGATTTCAGTGCATGCAAAGGATTTGAGGGTTATGTCTCCTGTACAAAGAAAGGAATACTCAGAGCTATTTCATAGAGAGGCCAAAAACCTAAAGAAGTTGCTAACATGTTCTTTGTCCTATGATAACTATAAATCACTTGTTTTCAAATATCTAAGTTCATGGACTCTACTAGTTCAAGTTATTGTAACCGAAACCGATATGAAATGGAACAAAAGATCGAGTTTTATTCTTGAAGTTTTCCAGAATATTATCCCAAAAATTGATGAATATTTAGAGGTTGACCCAACATTTGCCGAAAATTGGGTTTCCTTGTGTGTTCACTTGATGCACACATATAGTAATGATAGGAGAAAACTGCTGACTTCAAGGTCTGAGTTACAAACCAAAGCCACACTTGATTTCGAACGTCTTTTTCCAATTCTGAAAGTGGCTTTGCATGGAATTTTCTTGCCTACATCCAGCCCTTCTATGAGGTCGGATCTCTATATTCTTGCTGAAAGCTTTCTACAACAAACGATGCATAGCCAAGAAGTCATTGCGAAACTCACAGCCTTTCTTAAATCCTTGGACGTTAACGTTTTTAATATCATTTGTCACGACTCACTTGCTGGCGAAAGCGCTAATAGGATAACAGCATTGATATTGTTGGAAAGTTTTGTCAAGGCTATTCTTCAGCTACAATCACCCCAAGTAAGAGAGTGTTTGATTTTTGAAACGTTTTGCAGGGACAATTATCTTCTTCTTTTGGGTCAAAAACTCAAATTGACGGACGAGTGTTTTACACGTGCGATGGAAACAATTGTACTTAATACAAAAAGTCATGGTATTACGATCCAGGAGTTACTTTATGAATTGACAAGTTTCAAAGCAACAGTTAGTTTTTTAACAAGAATTGCTCAGACAAGGTTAGGTGCCCAGCAATTGCTAAGAAATGACATTTTTGGAACTATCAAAGAATGCAAATTTTTGGAGCTAGATGCAGACTTAGGGTTCGAATTAAATTTGGTAGAGTCGATAAGCGAATCCAGCCGTGAATCAGTCACAACAGTCACAATATCCCTAGATCAACCATTGAGCTCTAACGTCTCTTTGGGTAAAAATAATTATAATGACACAGAGGGTAATGTTTCTCGAGATAAAATATCATACTATGAAATTTTCATACCGATAATTCAACTTGTTACGGCTATTGTAATCTCTTTAGGGCCTCAAAATGACAGTTGCTTGATGCAAGCTGCTTCCCTGCAAAAACATTTTGCTAGGCTAACTTCGGCTGTTTTGAAGAGAGAGCTCCTTTATGAAAGGAACAAACATAAATTGAAGGAAAGTACTGATTTTGCGGAGATAGAGGAAGGCGCTTTTTCTATATATAATGTCAAAGGATTGCAAGAGCTTACAAAGCTCTTCACCTTATTTGACTCCCTTATAAACTAGTTACTTGACCACCAAAATGTTTTGGTGAATAGCTATGGGTATAGCATAAATTATATCTAGATAAACTTTCCGTCATTGTGTAAATTTGAGTAAGTACTCGGAGTACAAACTAAAAACGAAAAAATGCATGTATCACGTGATTTCAATACTGCAGGCATTAGTATGTAATATTATCTTTGTTGTTTATATATTCCGTTTTGACATCAACCTTTTCCTAACAGTTCCGAGGCATTCCAAGGCCAAATGATTCACCAGGATACAACAGTATCACTCTTAATTTGTGATTAATATTTGACACCTGTTTCTCAGACAGGAGGCTTATAATCAATTTCGGAAATACGATTAGATGAACGCACACTGAAGCCTTCATAAGAATCTGGTAACTTCTTATCATAAAAATGCCTACTCAGTTCACGACACCCTATTTTAAACATGTGGACTTGTCTTCCAGTGGAAGGCCTATTTTGAATGATCATGAACATGATATCATCATGAGAAACGGGATTGGTTTGTATCAGGAGGATTACAAGCTGAAAAATTACCAATGCGGAAGACTGTATTTGACAAATCAAAGGATTATTTTCGTCAACGATAATCACAGAGACAGGCATGTCTCTCTTGATTTGGGTGAAATTGACGGCACTGAAATTTACAACGGGTTTTTGAAGTCCAGCCCCAAAATAATATTAAAACTAAAAGATCAAGATGAAAATGAAATGAAGAAATCACAACGAAAAAACGAGTTGACCATGGCATGGGTTTGTCCTATTTGTTCTTATTCTAACGAATCGTCAATAAATACTTCTGAAATTGAAAATATGAAGTTTTCTGATAAAAATCGACCAGCTTGCAATACATGCGGTGTAAAATGTACTTATGACGTAATAAATAAGTATTACTCTTCTAACATTAACACAACCCATAATGGTTCAATTGACTTGGTTTCTTTTGATGGCTCACAATGTCCAAATTGTACATTTATCAATCATCCGTTTATGAAAAAATGTGAAATATGTGGCTCTCAGCTGGTTGGCTCGCCAAGTGCTTCAAGTTCTGAGCTACCTATCCAAAACCAGAGCCAGAAACTTATAAAGTTCACTTTGCTTGAGGAAGTAAGTGATGCTATCAATTTGAAAGTAGTTAAATTTTCATTTAGAAACGGAAACCAGAAGCTGTTTTATGAGTCCTTGAAGAAGGTTCTTGAAGACAGAAATCGACAGAGTGAATCAGTTGGTGATAATCAAGAAAAATCATCTGGTCATACGAAATCTGATACAGTTGCTTCCCAGTTGACATTTTCAAATGGAATTCATGGTCTCACAGCAAATTCGAAGCAGAAAAACTATGAAGATTCGTTACTATTGGGTAAAGCTGTGCAAGATCTAGATCAGTTAATGTCCAAAGCAAAAGACTTGATTTCCTTGTCGAAAAAATATCAGAACTTTTTGATGAAAACAAGCAAACACGACAAGGATTTTGATCAAAACTTTGAATTGCTCGAACGCTCGAAGTCTTCTGTTGCCAACTTGAATCACATCATAGACAACAACAAAATTGGAGAGTCTATCAATAGTGCAAAAATCACTAATGCGCTAAACCTTTTGAGATCAGGAAAGCCTTCAACGAACACTATTTCGAAACTTCCAACTGTTTATTTGGAGGAGTTAGCCAGAAACATATGTGACTTTCTTATAAACGACGATATACTTGACAAAAAAAATGGCATAATAACTTTTTTTGAGCTTTATTCGATGTACAATAAGACCAGGCAGATAAACCTAATAACTCCGGAAGAAACTTTTGATGCGATGATGAAATTCGAAGACTTGAGAATAAACATAGAGGTCACTAAGGTACTTTTGTCTCGCAAAGAAGATGTTAAAAGCTCGCCATTCTTTTACATTGTTTCTAAGAAAAACAACAGCTCGTCCATCACTGCAAAAATATTCAATTATATAATTATCAATCCAGGAATATCTATACCAAGATTACAAAAACTGCATTTCAACATGAGCTTCATTATATTGAAAACGATTTTAGATAACTTAGTTTACAATGGTGAATTGGCAATTGATATCACACTGGAAGGCGATACTTATTGGCCCAACGAATTTTTAAATATTGCGAGAAATGATAGTAATCATCCTACAATTGTTAGTAAAGATGTTCAAATAGATGGAGACAATTTAGAGCAGCATCAAAAAATAGTCTCAAACAGCTCTGCGATATCTGATTTGTCTAACATTTTCAAAGCTTCTCATATATACAGTAGTGATATAACTTCAGAACGCTTTAAAGAGTTAAAAGATTTGTCATTTGCATAGAGAATAAAGCTCGCGTTGAACGATGAACCGAATTATATAGTAGTTATATACTCATTCAGCAATTAGTTGTCACGTTGGGCAAAAATTTGCTTTCCTTTTATGATGGTTGTGAATTATGAGCAGTTGAAACTGAGTACTATGTGAAAAAGCTCACCCAATCTCTCAGTTTTCGACTACTTTCTCTGCAACTATAATTTTGGGTAATGCCTGTATCTGTTGAATTATAAAATCTTTCTCAGCTATGAACAAGTCATCATTCCTCTCCTTATTAAAGCTGCCTAAAAATTGCAAAAGTTTATTTCTGTTTTTTGCTAGTATATCTATAACTGCTTTTTCTTTTTTAGGGTTTGCGACAAAAACTTTAAAAACATTAAAGCCCTCCAACTGAATATTTTTAGACCTGTCGCCCAGTATCAACATAATAATCTTCAAGTTTTCCACATCATTGACGTATCTTGTCATCAGATTATAATTAAGTTTGATCATTATCAAATCCGCTAGTAACTTTGTGGACTCCCTTTTCGTTACATAATTACCATTCGTTATTAACTTGTTGATTCCGGAAATAAACTTTGATACGATTTGATCATTCGAAAAAAAGGATCCAACTAGCTGTTTGTGTTGCGTTAAAAGGTCATTTAGCGTGGCGAAAGCATCTGTCGATGTTTCAAAAGAGTCTGTGTTAACATAATCAAAGTATTTCCAAAATAGTGGGTCATACAAAACGCTTTTGGCAACTGCTTCATGCTTTATTGCCTCACGTAGCATCAAGCCTGTATTAAGAGAGATTTCGGGTGTTTCGGGGCCCCGCATAAGAGTAACAACAATTTTATGCCTGCTTAGTAAATAATCAACCGTGGGAGAACGATTACCCACTTTTCTCTTTAGCAAAGAGTTGAACAGAAGTACAACAATTTTTCGTGAATCAAACTCAATGTTACGAAGATTTAGAATTAGGTTGTACATCAAGTCAAAGGAGTAGATTTCCTGACTCAACTGAGTCAAAGTTTCTGTTTGTGAACCATGTGACGCATCATTGAGAGGGTTTTCCTCTCCGTTGATGATTGTTTTTATCGTAAAGAGGTGGCGGGAAACTTCGTCTTGTGCCTTCTTTCTCTCTGATCCATTGGTTGTTTCGAGTTTCACCACCTGTTCATTCAAAATTCGCACCAAATCTCCAGCAGTTTTTGGATTCCTTTTGAATAAAAACGACATGTGACAGCTCAATTATCTCCTGTATTTCCCTACAGTTCTGGTTGCTCAAAATCTTGCCCTGTGGTAATCCGATTCGCCTAGCTCTTGTTGAAATGCGAGGTTTTAAACAGCTCAAATCGGTAAGACTCTGTCAATTAATTCAAATGATGACGGCAACAATCTTTTGGATCTTATCTTTTATAACAGAAGAGACCCTGGCTGACAGTAAAAAAAGTCTTACATACAATCTAGTCATGTTTCAAATAAACAACAATAATCTCTATTCGGCTCACTGAGGGCGACCAGGTTGATTTGCAGCACGTGACTCTCAAAAAAACTCTCTCGCGTTGAGATTTAGCGAAACGAGAAACACAGATAAGTGAATTGAGAAAACTAAGGAACATGGTTACCAGGATTGGGTCGGGGTTACTCTGATACTAGGTTGGAGACTGATAAGTGGTCAACATATCTCACCATTTTGAAAACTATCGGAAGTGTTCTCTCTCAGATGTGTAATTGCTTTATTTGTGTTGATGATTTGATGCTGTTGTCCAGCGAGTTCACATATCCTGGTATCTAGCTTGTTTTTTGGCCAGTTTCACCCTCGAAGTAATCTCCACTTCTAAACTATGGTACATAAATTTGCTAAGAGTCAAAAGAGGTTTTAATTTTGTTTATGCGGTTTTTGCATCTTGGATTCGTTTCAACTGATAGCCAAAGTTATGAAGGAATCCACAAAATGAGGTTGAGAAATCGAAACCAACAAAATACTGAAAGCACTATCTATAACTGCGATCATAACGGTCAGAAAGGGCAATTGCGAGGTGTTGAGATAAAATACCATGATTGATATGAATCTTGCCATAAGCAATACAGAGAAAAGTAACAAAACATCAACAAAAGAAAACATAAACTAAGTACATATGAGTCAGGACAGGTGTACTCAAACATAAAGCTTTCACTAGGCAAATCTGTTGAGATAAGATGCCGAAGTCAATATCAATAAATTAGAGAAAGAGGCTTATAAAAGACAAGGCATTAGAAAAGAGCTTTGTAATGGCAAGGCATCAAGTGATCTAAAACTGGAAAGATTAGCCGACGTCATGAGTGTATAAATAGGAGAGGTTTTGTCTGCTATCTGTGTTTAGAATCATTAGTTATTAAGAGTTGTATAAGTTGTTTTTAAATAAGCAACAAGTATAATATAAAGTGAACAATATACAATGGATATTCATAACAGAATAGCTAGATTACAACAAGATGCCTTATCATGATAAGATTCTTATCTCTTATCCCTCGATCATTATTGGCTTCGGCATCTTATCTCAACAGTAGCCTTTATAAAACGGTGGGTTGAGAACAAGAACACTTTCTTTTGTTGTGTATTAGCTCGTATGGCCAAGTTGGTAAGGCGCCACACTAGTAATGTGGCGATCCTCAGTTCAACTCTGAGTGCGAGCAATATTTTTTCTCTTGACAGGGAAGATACCAAAAACGTGTAGCAGCTCTCTACACCCGATGAAAGAGATAAACGGTTGGTTCTGCCTTCAAAGTAATGAGTGAAATATATTTCAACCCATCAGCATTTTGAATGAGTATGCGACATTGAAATTTTAGCTATTGAGGGAGCAGCTAACTTCTAATCGACACTACATCAAAAACTTCCGAGATTGCAGTCACGAGACCTATAGTAAGGTAAAAACATCGACAACTGCAGGACTCGAACCTGCGCGGGCAGAGCCCAAAAGATTTCAAGTCTTTCTCCTTAACCACTCGGACAAATTGCCATGATCAAACTTTTGATAGCTACCTAGATTATCAGTAATAATGTTTTAAAAGATTCTGCAGGCATCATTTATAATTGTTTCACCTCTACTGACTCTTGATAATCAGAGAATTGTTGAGATAAGATGCCAAAGCCAATCATGATCGAGGGATAAGAGATAAGAATCTTATCATGATAAGGTATCTTAGTGTTGAAATAAGATGCCGAGGCCAATAAGGATCGAGTGATAAGAGATAAGAGTCTTATCATGATAAGGCATCTTGAGTAATCCAAAACTGGAAAGTTAGCCGCCATGATAAATGAATAATGGCAAGTTTAACCGAAGGTGTAAGTGTATAAATACAAGAGGTTTGTCCCTTGTATTTATGTTTGAGAGTTTTAGTTTGTAGGTTAGTTATATTAGTTATATAGTAACAAGCAACAAGTATAATATAAAGTGAACAATATACAATGGATATTCATAATAGAATAGCTAGATTACAACAGGTTATGAGCCAATTCGCTCTCACTTGCCCTAGAGATGAGAGCTTGAAGCTTTCTTCGTCTATGAACTATCCTAAATGGAACAGTTACACTGGTATGCTCGTTGCCACTCAAGGTGCTGGCCTTGACGTTTATTTTACAACTGGAGATATGATGTTACCTCCAGCTGAACCGATAGACGACACTCTAGTTATGCAGCTCCAAGTTGCATTGAACAATGCGATTCAAGTTGTACTGTTGAATACTGTGTCGTCAAAAGTGTTGTTAAAGTATCAGTCTGATAATGCGTTCGGACTTGATTTACTCATGTTGATTAGACGTGATTACTCCCAGGTTACATCACGTCAATTGTATGCTATGGTTAATAAAGCTTGTGATGCTTCGGTCAATAAGTCTGCCGGTGATGAAAGTGCTCTGTCCTTGTTCAGAGATATATGTGCTCATTTTAACCACTCCTCAGAAATTACCCAAGTGATGGGTTTGTTTTACTTAAGGATGTTTAAGTCCGACCAAGCGAATGCTCGAGTTTTAGATGTGTCAACTCCGAACATTACGTTGTCAGCGGTTGAGAACACTCTGCGGGATCTCGTTCCTACTACGCAGGGCTCAGTATTTGCGGCTACTTCCAAGAAGCCTTATGTTAATAAGCAGAAGTGTTACCGATGCCAGAAACGAGGCCACGTTGCTAAGGATTGTCCAGCTGCTGCCCCGATTGCAGCCAGCAGTTCTAGTGCTAATACAGTAGCTGTTGTCAACTCCTCATCCAAACCTATCTCTAGTATCTCTTGGGCAATTTCCAACTCAAGGGGAGACTCAGTTATGCCAAATCGGAGCTACATTTTGGATTCAGGGGCTACACTTCACATCTCAAATGAACGGTCTCACTTTGCTGAGTTTACTCCGGCGTCTGGCTGCATTGCTAGGACCTCATCCAATCCTCTGGTTGTTGAAGGTACTGGGACTATCCGCTTTGTGCACCCAGTTACCTCAAAAGTTCTTATTGTGTCTGATGTCTCCTTTGTCCCCGATGCCACCCAAAATCTTATATCCATCAAAAAGGCCTCCAAATCTGGTTCGTTTACATTTTCTCATGAAGCGGTTCACTATCTGTCATCTTCCAATGATACAGCTAGTGAAATTGCGACCGCTTGTGGGTCAGGCCTGTACGAGTTTGATTATACTCCGGTAGTTGGTGATGCACTAACAGTTCCTGGTGATATCAGTCATGCAACCCTCGGTCACCCTTCGCCCGCAGTTATGGCTCAGATGGGAGTACCTTCTGGTCCCAAGATGGTTGAGTGTGCCTCGTGTGCTGCAGGAAAGATGACTCAAATCTTTCCCAAGCAAGCTTCATCACCACGGGCAAAGGCACCGCTCCAACTACTTCATGCTGATGTGAGCGGACCTTTTTCAACACCGGGTTTTGCTGGTGAGAAATACTTTCTCACAATTGTTGATGACTTTTTCAAGATGGGCTCACATAATTCCTCTCAATACGAAGGATGAAA